>NC_086040.1:52534318-52664318 GCF_036323735.1 Rattus norvegicus
ATCCAGTGACGTTGACACCAGGATTAGATCCAGTGACGCTGACACCTGGATTAGATCCAGGGACGTTGACACCAAGATTAGATCCAGGGACGTTGACACCAGGATTAGATTCAGGGACGTTGACACCAGGATTAGATCCAGGGACTTTGAAACCTGGATTAGATCCAGTGATGTTGACAGTAGTTTTAGATCCAGGGTCGTTGACACCAGGTTAGATCCAGGGTCCATGACACCAGGATTAGATCCAGGGACGTTGACTCCAGGATTAGATCCAGGGACGTTGACACCAGGATTAGTTCCAGTGATGCTGACTCCAGGATAAGATCCAGGGACGTTGACACAAAGATTAGATCCAGGGACATTGACACCAGGATTAGATGCAGGGACGTTGATACCAGGATTAGATCCAGGGACGTTGACACCAGGATTAGCTCCAGGGACGTTGACACCATTATTAGATCCAGGGACGTTGACACCAGGATATGATCCCGTGATGTTGACACCAGGATTAGATCCAGTGACGCTGACACCAGGATTAGATCCAAGGACGTTGACACCAGGATTAGAGCAAGGGACGTTGACCCCAGGATTAGGTCCATGGACACTGACGCCTGGATTAGATCCAGTGATGTTGACACCATGATTAGATCCAGGGACGTTGACACCAGGATTAGATCAAGGGATGTTGACACCATGAGAAGATCCAGTGACGTTGACACTAGGATTATATTCCAGGACCATGACACTAGGATTAGATCCAGGCAGGTTGACACCAGGATTAGATCCAGGGACGTTGAAACCAGGATTAGTTCCAGTGATGCTGACACCATTATTAGATCCAGGGACGTTGAAAAAGGATTAGGTCCAGGGACGTTGACACCAGGATTAGATCCAGGGACGTTGTCACCAAGATTAGATCTAGTGAAGTTGACACCAGGATTAGGTCCAGGGACGTTGACTTCAGGATTAGGTCCATGGACGTTGACACCAGGATTAGTTCCAGGTACGTAGACACCAGGATTAGGTCCAGGGACGTTGACACCAGGATTAGATCAAGGGTCATTGACACCAAGATTAGATCCAGGGACGTTGACACCAAGATTAGGTGCAGGGACGTTGATACAGGGATTAGATCCAGGGACGTTGACACCAGGATTAGCTCCAGGGACTTTGACAGCATTATTAGATCTAGGGACTTTGACATCAGGATAAGATCCAGTGACGTTGACACCAGGATTAGATCCAGTGACGATGACACCAGGATTAGATCCAAGGATGTTGACACCAGGATTAGATCAAGGGACGTTGACCCCAGGATTAGGTCCAGGGAAACTGACGCCTGGATTAGATCCAGTGATGTTGACAACAGGATTAGATACAGGGACGTTGACACCAGGATTAGATCCAGGGATGTTGACACCATGATAAGATCCAGTGACGTTGACACCAGGATTAGATCCAGTGACATTGACACCATGATTAGATCCAGTGACACTGACTCCAGGATTAGATCCAGAGACGTTGACACCAGGATTAGATCCAGGGACCTTGACACCAGGATAAGATCCAGTGACGTTGACACCATGATTAGATCCAGTGACACTGACTCCAGGATTAGATCCAGAGACGTTGACACCAGGATTAGATGCAGGGACGTTGATACCAGGATTAGATCCAGGGACGTTGACACCAGGATAATATCCAGTGACATTGACAACAGGATTAGATCCAGTGACACTGACAGCAGGATTAGATCCAGGGATGTTGACACCAGGATTAGATCCTGGGCCGTTGACACCGAGATAAGATCCAGTGACGTTGACACCAGGATTAGATCCAGTGACGCTGACACCTGGATTAGATCCAGGGACGTTGACACCAAGATTAGATACAGGGACGTTGACACCAGGATTAGATTCAGGGACGTTGACACCAGGATTAGATCCAGGGACGTTGAAACCTGGATTAGATCCAGTGATTTTGACAGTAGGTTTAGATCAATGGTCGTTGACACCAGGATTAGATCCATGGTCCATGACACCAGGATTACATCCAGGGACGTTGACACCAGGATTAGATCCAGGGACGTTGACACCAGGATTAGATCCAGGGACGTTGACACCAGGATTAGATCCAGGGTCGTTGACTCCAGGATTTGATCCATTGACCTTGACAACAGTATTAGATAAAGGGACGTTGACACCAGGATTAGATCCAGGGACGTTGACACCAGGAATAGATCCAATGACGCTGACACCAGGATCAGATCCAGTGACGTTGACACCAGGATTAGATCCAGGGACGTTGACACCAGGATTAGATCCAGGGTCGTTGACACCAAGATTAGATCCAGGGACCTTGACACCAGGATTAGTAGCAGGGACGTTGATACCAGGATTAGAAACAGGGACGTTGACACCAGGATTAGCTCCAGGGACGTTGACACCATTATTAGATCCAGGGACGTTGACACCAGGATAAGATCCAGTGATGTTGATACCAGGATTAGATGCAGTGATGTTGACACCAGGATTAGATCCAGTGACGCTGACACCAGGATTAGATCCAAGGACGTTGACACCAGAATTAGATAAAGGGACGTTGACCCCAGGATTAGGTCCAGGGACACTGACGCCTGGATTAGATCCAGTGATGTTGATAGCAGGATTAGATCCAGGGTCGTTGACACCAGGATTAGATCCAGGGACCTGACACCAGGATAAGATCCAGTGACGTTGACACCAGGATTAGATCCAGGGTCCATGACACCAGGATTAGATCCAGGGTCATTGACACCAGGATTAGATCCAGGGACGTTGACACCAGGATTGGTTCCAGTGATGCTGACACCAAGATTAGATCCAGGGACGTTGACACCAAGATTAGATCCAGGGACGTTGACACCAGGAATTGATCCAGGGACGTTGACACCAGGATTAGATGCAGGGACGTTGATACCAGGATTAGATCCAGGGACGTTGACACCAGGATTAGCTCCAGGGACGTTGACACCATTATTAGATCCAGGGACGTTGACACCAGGATAAGATCCAGTGACGTTGATATCTGGAAGATCCAGTGATGTTGACACCAGGATTAGTTCCAGGGACTTTGACTCCAGGATTAGATCCAGGGACGTTTACACCAGGATTAGATAAAGGGACGTTCACACCAGGATTAGATCCAGGACGTTCACACCAGGATTAGATAAAATGACGCTGACACCTTAACAGATCCAGAGACGTTGACACCAGTATTAGATCCAGTGACATTGACACCAGGATTAGATCCAGGGATGTTGACTCCAGGATTAGATCTAGTGACGCTGACACCAGGATTAGATCCAGGGATGTTGACTCCAGGATTAGATCTAGTGATGCTGACACCAGGATTAGATCCAGGGACGTTGACTCAAGGATTAAATCCAGTGAAGTTGACACCAGGATTAGATAAAGGGACGTTCACACCAGGATTAGATCCAGGGACGTTGACACCAGGAATAGATCCAATGACGCTGACACCAGGATCAGATCCAGTGACGATGACACCAGGATTAAATCTAGTGACGTTGATACTAGGATTAGATCCAGGGTCGTTGACTCCAGGATTTGATCCATTGACCTTGACAACAGTATTAGATAAAGGGACGTTGACACCAGGATTAGATCCAGGGACGTTGACACAATGATTAGATCCAGGGTCGTTGACACAATGATTAGATCCAGTGACACAGACACCAGAATTATAACCAGGGACGTTGACACCAGGATTAGATCCAGGGACGTTGACACCGAGATAAGATCCAGTGACATTGACACCAGGATTAGATCCAGTAACGCTGACACCTGGATTAGATCCTGGGACGTTGACACCATGAATAGATCCAGGGACGTTGATTCCGAGATAAGATCCAGTGACGTTGACACCAGGATTAGATCCAGTGACGCTGACCCCTGGATTAGATCCAGGGACGTTGACACCAAGATTAGATCCAGGGACGTGGACACCAGGATTAGATTCAGGGATGTTGACACCAGGATTAGATCCAGGGACGTTGAAACCTGGATTAGATCCAGTGATGTTGACAGCAGGTTTAGATCCAGGGTCATTGACACCAGGATTTGATCCAGGGTACATGAAACCAGGATTAGATCCAGGGACGTTGACACCAGAATTAGATCCAGGGACGTTGACACCAGGATTAGTTCCAGTGATGCTGACTCCAGGATAAGATCCAGGGACGTTGACACAAATATTAGATCCAGGGACGTTGAAACCAGGATTAGATCCAGTGACGTTGACACCAGGATTCGATCCAGGGGCGTTGACACCAGGACTAGATCCAGGGACGTTGACACCAAGATAAGATCCAGTGACATTGACACCAGGATTAGATCCAGTGACGTTGACACCATGATTAGATATAGGGACGTTGACACCAGGATTTGATACAGGGACGTTAACACCAGGATTAGATCCAATGACGCTGACACCAGGATCAGATCCAGTGACGTTCACACCAGGATTAGATCCAATGATGCTAACACCTTATCAGTTCCAGAGACGTTGACACCAGTATTAGATCCAGTGACATTGACACCAGGATTAGATCCAGGGATGTTGACTCCAGAATTAGATCTAGTGACGTTGACACCAGGATTAGATCCAGGCATGTTGACTCCAGGATTAGATCTAGTGACGCTAACACCAGGATTAGATCCAGGGACGTTGACTCAAGGATTAAATCAAGTGAAGTTGACACCAGGATTAGATAAAGGGACGTTCACACCAGGATTAGATCCAGGGACGTTGAGACCAGGAATATATCCAATGACGCTGACACCAGGATCAGATCCAGTGACGTTGATACTAGGATGAGATCCAGGGTCGTTGACTCCAGGATTTGATCCATTGACCTTGACACCAGTATTAGATAAAGGGACGTTGACACCAGGATTAGATCCAGGGACGTTGACACAAGGATTAGATCCAGAGTCGTTGACAAAATGATTAGATCCAGTGACACAGACATCAGGATTATATCCAGGGTGGTTGACACCAGGATTAGATCCAGGGACGTTGACACCGAGATAAGATCCAGTGACGTTGACACCAGGATTAGATCCAGTGACGCTGACACCTGGATTAGATCCAGGGACGTTGACACCAGGATTAGATCCAGGGACGTTGATACAGAGATAAGATCCAGTGACGTTGACACCAGGATAAATCCAGTGACGACTACACCTGGATTAGATCCACAGACGTTGACACTAAGATTAGATCCAGGGACGTTGACACCAGGATTAGGTCCAGGGACGTTGACACCAGGATTAGATCCAGGGATGTTGAAACCTGGATTAGATCCAGTGATGTTGACAGCAGGATTAGATCCAGGGTCGTTGACACCAGGATTAGATCCAGGGACCTGACACCAGGTAAGATCCAGTGACGTTGACACCAGGATTAGATCCAGGGTCCATGACACCAGGATTAGATCCAGGGTCGTTGACACCAGGATTAGATCCAGGGACGTTGACACCAGGATTGGTTCCAGTGATGCTGACACCAGGATTAGATCCAGGGACGTTGACACCAAGATTAGATCCTGGGACTTTGACACCAGGAATTGATCCAGGGACGTAGACACCAGGATTAGATGCAGGGACGTTGATACCAGGATTAGATCCAGGGACGTTGACACCAGGATTAGCTCCAGGGACGTTGACAACATTATTAGATCCAGGGACATTGACACCAGGATAAGATCCAGTGACGTTGACATCTGGATAAGATCCAGTGATGTTGACACCAGGATTAGTTCCAGGGACTTTGACTCCAGGATTAGATCCAGGGACGTTTACACCAGGATTAGATAATGGGACGTTCACACCAGGATTAGATCCAGGACGTTCACACCAGGATTAGATAAAATGACGCTGACACCTTAACAGATCCAGAGACGTTGACACCAGTATTAGATCCAGTGACATTGACACAAGGATTAGATCCAGGGATGTTGACTCCAGGATTAGATCTAGTGACGCTGACACCAGGATTAGATCCAGGGATGTTGACTCCAGGATTAGATCTAGTGACGCTGACACCAGGATTAGATCCAGGGACGTTGACTCAAGGATTAAATCCAGTGAAGTTGACACCAGGATTAGATAAAGGGACGTACACACCAGGATTAGATCCAGGGACGTTGACACCAGGAATAGATCCAATGACGCTGACACCAGGATCAGATCCAGTGACGATGACACCAGGATTAAATCTAGTGACGTTGATACTAGGAATTGATCCAGGGTCGTTGACTCCAGGATTTGATCCATTGACCTTGACAACAGTATTAGATAAAGGGACGTTGACACCAGGATTAGATCCAGGGACGTTGACACAATGATTATATCCAGGGTCGTTGACACAATGATTAGATCCAGTGACACAGACACCAGAATTATATCCAGGGACGTTGACACCAGGATTAGATCCAGGGTCGTTGACACCGAGATCAGATCCAGTGACATTGACACCAGGATTAGATCCAGTGACGCTGACACCTGGATTAGATCCTGGGACGTTGACACCATGATTAGATCCAGGGACATTGATTCCGAGATAAGATCCAGTGACGTTGACACCAGGATTAGATTCAGTGACGCTGACACCTGGATTAGATCCAGGGACGTTGACACCAAGATTAGATCCAGGGACGTGGACACCAGGATTAGATTCAGGGACGTTGATACCAGGATTAGATCCAGGGACGTTGAAACCTGGATTAGATCCAGTGATGTTGACAGCAGGTTTAGATCCAGGGTCATTGACACCAGGATTAGATCCAGGGTCCATGACACCAGGATTAGATCCAGGGACGTTGACACCAGGATTAGATCCAGGGACGTTGACACCAGGATTAGTTCCAGTGATGCTGACTCCAGGATAAGATCCAGGGACGTTGACACAAAGATTAGATCCAGGGACGTTGAAACCAGGATTAGATCCAGTGACGTTGACACCAGGATTAGATCCAGGGATGTTGACACCAGGATTAGATCCAGGGTCGTTGTCACCAAGATTAGATCCAGGGACCTTGACACCAGGATTAGATGCAGGGACGTTGATACCAGGATTAGATCCAGGGACGTTGACAGCAGGATTAGCTCCAGGGACATTGACACCATTATTAGATCCAGGGACGTTGACACCAGGATAAGATCCAGTGATGTTGATACCAGGATTAGATCCAGTGATGCTGACACCAGGATTAGATCCAAGGACGTTGACCCCAGGATTAGGTCCAGGGACACTGACGCCTGGATTAGATCCAGTGATGTTGACACCAGGATTAGATCCAGGGACGTTGACACCAGGATTAGATCAAGGGATGTTGACACCATGATAAGATCCAGTGACGTTGACAGCAGGATTATATCCCAGGACCATGACACCAGGATTAGATCCAGGCACGTTGACACCAGGATTAAATCCAGGGACGTTGAAACCAGGATTAGTTCCAGTGATGCTGACACCAATATTAGATCAAGGGACGTTGAAAAAGGATTAGGTCCAGGGACGTTGACACCATGATTAGATCCAGGGACGTTGTCACCAAGATTAGATCTAGTGAAGTTGACACCAGGATTAGGTCCAGGGACGTTGACTTCAGGATTAGTTCCATGGACGTTGACACCAGGATTAGCTCCAGGAACGTTGACACCAGGATTAGATCCAGGGACCTTGACACCAGGATTAGATCCAGGGATGTTGAAACCTGGATTAGATCCAGTGATGTTGACAGCAGGATTAGATCCAGGGTCGTTGACACCAGGATTAGATCCAGGGACCTGACACCAGGTAAGATCCAGTGACGTTGACACCAGGATTAGATCCAGGGTCCATGACACCAGGATTAGATCCAGGGTCGTTGACACCAGGATTAGATCCAGGGACGTTGACACCAGGATTGGTTCCAGTGATGCTGACACCAGGATTAGATCCAGGGACGTTGACACCAAGATTAGATCCTGGGACTTTGACACCAGGAATTGATCCAGGGACGTAGACACCAGGATTAGATGCAGGGACGTTGATACCAGGATTAGATCCAGGGACGTTGACACCAGGATTAGCTCCAGGGACGTTGACAACATTATTAGATCCAGGGACATTGACACCAGGATAAGATCCAGTGACGTTGACATCTGGATAAGATCCAGTGATGTTGACACCAGGATTAGTTCCAGGGACTTTGACTCCAGGATTAGATCCAGGGACGTTTACACCAGGATTAGATAATGGGACGTTCACACCAGGATTAGATCCAGGACGTTCACACCAGGATTAGATAAAATGACGCTGACACCTTAACAGATCCAGAGACGTTGACACCAGTATTAGATCCAGTGACATTGACACAAGGATTAGATCCAGGGATGTTGACTCCAGGATTAGATCTAGTGACGCTGACACCAGGATTAGATCCAGGGATGTTGACTCCAGGATTAGATCTAGTGACGCTGACACCAGGATTAGATCCAGGGACGTTGACTCAAGGATTAAATCCAGTGAAGTTGACACCAGGATTAGATAAAGGGACGTACACACCAGGATTAGATCCAGGGACGTTGACACCAGGAATAGATCCAATGACGCTGACACCAGGATCAGATCCAGTGACGATGACACCAGGATTAAATCTAGTGACGTTGATACTAGGAATTGATCCAGGGTCGTTGACTCCAGGATTTGATCCATTGACCTTGACAACAGTATTAGATAAAGGGACGTTGACACCAGGATTAGATCCAGGGACGTTGACACAATGATTATATCCAGGGTCGTTGACACAATGATTAGATCCAGTGACACAGACACCAGAATTATATCCAGGGACGTTGACACCAGGATTAGATCCAGGGTCGTTGACACCGAGATCAGATCCAGTGACATTGACACCAGGATTAGATCCAGTGACGCTGACACCTGGATTAGATCCTGGGACGTTGACACCATGATTAGATCCAGGGACATTGATTCCGAGATAAGATCCAGTGACGTTGACACCAGGATTAGATTCAGTGACGCTGACACCTGGATTAGATCCAGGGACGTTGACACCAAGATTAGATCCAGGGACGTGGACACCAGGATTAGATTCAGGGACGTTGATACCAGGATTAGATCCAGGGACGTTGAAACCTGGATTAGATCCAGTGATGTTGACAGCAGGTTTAGATCCAGGGTCATTGACACCAGGATTAGATCCAGGGTCCATGACACCAGGATTAGATCCAGGGACGTTGACACCAGGATTAGATCCAGGGACGTTGACACCAGGATTAGTTCCAGTGATGCTGACTCCAGGATAAGATCCAGGGACGTTGACACAAAGATTAGATCCAGGGACGTTGAAACCAGGATTAGATCCAGTGACGTTGACACCAGGATTAGATCCAGGGATGTTGACACCAGGATTAGATCCAGGGTCGTTGTCACCAAGATTAGATCCAGGGACCTTGACACCAGGATTAGATGCAGGGACGTTGATACCAGGATTAGATCCAGGGACGTTGACAGCAGGATTAGCTCCAGGGACATTGACACCATTATTAGATCCAGGGACGTTGACACCAGGATAAGATCCAGTGATGTTGATACCAGGATTAGATCCAGTGATGCTGACACCAGGATTAGATCCAAGGACGTTGACCCCAGGATTAGGTCCAGGGACACTGACGCCTGGATTAGATCCAGTGATGTTGACACCAGGATTAGATCCAGGGACGTTGACACCAGGATTAGATCAAGGGATGTTGACACCATGATAAGATCCAGTGACGTTGACAGCAGGATTATATCCCAGGACCATGACACCAGGATTAGATCCAGGCACGTTGACACCAGGATTAAATCCAGGGACGTTGAAACCAGGATTAGTTCCAGTGATGCTGACACCAATATTAGATCAAGGGACGTTGAAAAAGGATTAGGTCCAGGGACGTTGACACCATGATTAGATCCAGGGACGTTGTCACCAAGATTAGATCTAGTGAAGTTGACACCAGGATTAGGTCCAGGGACGTTGACTTCAGGATTAGTTCCATGGACGTTGACACCAGGATTAGCTCCAGGTACGTTGACACCAGGATTAGATCCAGGGACGTTGACACCAGGATTAGATCCAGGGTCGTTGACACCAAGATTAGATCCAGGGACGTTGACACCAGGATTAGATGCAGTGACGTTGATACCGGGATTAGATCCAGGGACGTTGACACCAGGATTAGCTCCAGGGACTTTGACACCATTATTAGATCCAGGGACTTTGACACCAGGATAAGATCCAGTGACGTTGACACCAGGATTAGATCCAGTGACGTTGACACCAGGATTAGATCCAAGGACGTTGACACCAGGATTAGATCAAGGGACGTTGTCCCCAGGATTAGGTTCAGGGACACTGACGCCTGGATTAGATCCAGGGATGTTGACACCATGATAAGATCCCGTGACGTTGACACCAGGATTAGATCCAGGGACGTTGACACCAGGGTTAGAACCAGGAACGTTGACACCTGGATTAGATCCAGTGATGTTGACACCAGGATTAGATCCAGGGTTGTTGACACCAGGATTAGATCCAGGGACCGTGACACCAGGATAAGATCCAGTGACGTTGACACCATGATTAGATCCAGTGACACTGACACCAGGATTAGATCCAGAGACCTTGACACCAGGATTAGATGCAGGGACGTTGATACCAGGATTAGATCCAGGGACAATGACACCAGAGTTAGCTGAAGGGACGTTGAACCAGGATTAGATCCAGGGTCGTTGACACCAGGATAAGATCCAGTGACATTGACACCAGGATTAGATCCAGTGACACTGACACCAGGATTAGATCCAGTGACACTGACACCAGGATTAGATTCAGGGACGTTGACACCAGGATTAGATCCAGGGACGTAGACACCGAGATAAGATCCAGTGACGTTGACACCAGGATTAGATCCAGGGACGTTGACACCGATATAAGATCCAGTGACATTGACACCAGGATTAGATCCAGTGACGCTGACACCTGGATTAGATCCAGGGACGTTGACACCAGGATTAGATCCAGGGACGTTGATACCGAGATAAGATCAAGTGACGTTGACACCAGGATTAGATCCAGTGACGCTGACACCTGGATTAGATCCATGGACGTTGACACCAAGATTAGATCCAGGGACGTTGACACCAGGATTAGATTCAGGGACGTTGACACCAGGATTAGATCCAGGGACGTTGAAACCTGGATTAGATCCAGTGATGTTGACAGCAGGTTTAGATCCAGGGTCATTGACATCAGGATTAGATCTAGGGTCCATGACACCAGGATTAGATCCAGAGACGTTGACACCAGGATTAGATCCAGGGACGTTGACACCAGGATTAGTTCCAGTGATGCTGACTCCAGGATAAGATCCAGGGACGTTGACACAAAGATTAGATCCAGGGACGTTGAAACCAGGATTAGATCCAGTGACGTTGACACCAGGATTAGATCCAGGGGCGTTGACACCAGGATTAGATCCAGGGACGTTGACACCAAGATAAGATCCAGTGACGTTGACACCAGGATTAGATCCAGTGACGTTGACACCATGATTATATATAGGGACGTTGACACCAGGATCAGATCCAGTGACGTTGACACCAGGATTAGATCCAGTGACGTTGACATCTGGATAAGATCCAGTGATGTTGACACCAGGATTAGTTCCAGGGACGTTGACTCCAGGATTACATCCAGGGATGTTTACACCAGGATTAGATAAAGGGAAGTTCACACCAGGATTAGAGCCAGGACGTTCACACCAGGATTAGATCCAATGATGCTAACACCTTATAGTTCCAGAGACGTTGACACCAGTATTAGATCCAGTGACATTGACACCAGGATTAGATCCAGGGATGTTGACTCCAGAATTAGATCTAGTGACGTTGACACCAGGATTAGATCCAGGCATGTTGACTCCAGGATTAGATCTAGTGACGCTAACACCAGGATTAGATCCAGGGACGTTGACTCAAGGATTAAATCAAGTGAAGTTGACACCAGGATTAGATAAAGGGACGTTCACACCAGGATTAGATCCAGGGACGTTGACACCAGGAATATATCCAATGACGCTGACACCAGGATCAGATCCAGTGAAAATGACACCAGGATTAGATCTAGTGACGTTGATACTAGGATTAGATCCAGGGTCGTTGACTCCAGGATTTGATCCATTGACCTTGACACCAGTATTAGATAAAGGGACGTTGACACCAGGATTAGATCCAGGGACGTTGACACAAGGATTAGATCCAGGGTCGTTGACAAAATGATTAGATCCAGTGACACAGACATCAGGATTATATCCAGGGAGGTTGACACCAGGATTAGATCCAGGGACGTTGACACCGAGATAAGATCCAGTGACGTTGACACCAGGATTAGATCCAGTGACGCTGACACCTGGATTAGATCCAGGGACGTTGACACAAGGATTAGATCCAGGGACGTTGATACAGAGATAAGATCCAGTGACGTTGACACCAGGATAAATCCAGTGACGCTGACACCTGGATTAGATCCAGGGACGTTGACACTAAGATTAGATCCAGGGACGTTGACACCAGGATTAGGTCCAGGGACGTTGACACCAGGATTAGATCCAGGGATGTTGAAACCTGGATTAGATCCAGTGATGTTGACAGCAGGATTAGATCCAGGGTCGTTGACACCAGGATTAGATCCAGGGACCTGAGACCAGGATAAGATCCAGTGACGTTGACACCAGGATTAGATCCAGGGTCCATGACACCAGGATTAGATCCAGGGTCGTTGACACCAGGATTAGATCCAGGGACGTTGACACAAGGATTAGATCCAGGGTCGTTGACAAAATGATTAGATCCAGTGACACAGACATCAGGATTATATCCAGTGATGCTGACACCAGGATTAGATCCAGGGACGTTGACACCAAGATTAGATCCAGGGACGTTGACACCAGGAATTGATCCAGGGACGTAGACACCAGGATTAGATGCAGGGACGTTGATACCAGGATTAGATCCAGGGACGTTGACACCAGGATTAGCTCCAGGGACGTTGACACCATTATTAGATCCAGGGACGTTGACACCAGGATAAGATCCAGTGACGTTGACATCTGGATAAGATCCAGTGATGTTGACACCAGGATTCGTTCCAGGGACTTTGATTCCAGGATTAGATCCAGGGACGTTTACACCAGGATTAGATAAAGGGACGTTCACACCAGGATTAGATCCAGGACGTTCACACCAGGATTAGATAAAATGACGCTGACACCTTAACAGATCCAGAGACGTTGACACCAGTATTAGATCCAGTGACATTGACACCAGGATTAGATCCAGGGATGTTGACTCCAGGATTAGATCTAGTGACGCTGACACCAGGATTAGATCCAGGGATGTTGACTCCAGGATTAGATCTAGTGACGCTGACACCAGGATTAGATCCAGGGACGTTCACACCAGGATTAAATCCAGTGAAGTTGACACCAGGATTAGATAAAGGGACGTTCACACCAGGATTAGATCCAGGGACGTTGACACCAGGAATGGATCCAATGACGCTGACACCAGGATCAGATCCAGTGACGATGACACCAGGATTAAATCTAGTGACGTTGATACTAGGATTAGATCCAGGGTCGTTGACTCCAGGATTTGATCCATTGACCTTGACAACAGTATTAGATTAAGGGACGTTGACACCAGGATTAGATCCAGGGACGTTGACACAATGATTATATCCAGGGTCGTTGACACAATGATTAGATCCAGTGACACAGACACCAGAATTATATCCAGGGACGTTGACACCAGGATTAGATCCAGGGTCATTGACACCGAGATCAGATCCAGTGACATTGACACCAGGATTAGATCCAGTGACACTGACACCTGCATTAGATCCTGTGACGTTGACACCATGATTAGATCCAGGGACGTTGATTCCGAGATAAGATCCAGTGACGTTGACACCAGGATTAGATCCAGTGACGCTGACACCTGGATTAGATCCAGGGACGTTGACACCAAGATTAGATCCAGGGACGTGGACACCAGGATTAGATTCAGGGACGTTGACACCAGGATTAGATCCAGGGACGTTGAAACCTGGATTAGATCCAGTGATGTTGACAGCAGGTTTAGATCCAGGGTCATTGACACCAGGATTAGATCCAGGGTCCATGACACCAGGATTAGATCCAGGGACGTTGACACCAGGATTAGATCCAGGGACGTTGACACCAGGATTAGTTCCAGTGATGCTGACTCCAGGATAAGATCCAGGGACGTTGACAAAAGGTTAGATCCAGGGACGTTGAAACCAGGATTAGATCCAGTGACGTTGACACCAGGATTAGATCCAGGGATGTTGACACCAGGATTAGATCCAGGGTCGTTGACACCAAGATTAGATCCAGGGACCTTGACACCAGGATTAGATGCAGGGACGTTGATACCAGGATTAGATCCAGGGACGTTGACACCAGGATTAGCTCCAGGGACATTGACACCATTATTAGATCCAGGGACATTGACACCAGGATAAGATCCAGTGATGTTGATACCAGGATTAGATCCAGTGACGCTGACACCAGGATTAGATCCAATGACGTTGACCCAAGGATAAGGTCCAGGGACACTGACGCCTGGATTAGATCCAGTGATGTTGACACCAGGATTAGATCCAGGGACGTTGACACCAGGATTAGATCAAGGGATGTGACACCATGATAAGATCCAGTGACGTTGACAGCATGATTATATCCCAGGACCATGACACCAGGATTAGATCCAGGCACGTTGACACCAGGATTAGATCCAGGGACGTTGAAACCAGGATTAGTTCCAGTGATGCTGACACCAATATTAGATCAAGGGACGTTGACAAAGGATTAGGTCCAGGGACGTTGACACCATGATTAGATCCAGGGACGTTGTCACCAAGATTAGATCTAGTGAATTTGACACCAGGATTAGGTCCAGGGACGTTGACTTCAGGATTAGGTCCATGGACGTTGACACCAGGATTAGCTCCAGGTACGTTGACACCAGGATTAGATCCAGGGACGTTGACACCAGGATTAGATCCAGGGTCGTTGACACCAAGATTAGATCCAGGGACGTTGACACCAGGATTAGATGCAGGGACGTTGATACCGGGATTAGATCCAGGGACGTTGACACCAGGATTAGCTCCAGGGACTTTGACACCATTATTAGATCCAGGGACTTTGACACCAGGATAGATCCAGGGACGTTGACACCAGGATTAGATCCAGGGTCGTTGACACCAAGATTAGATCCAGGGACGTTGACACCAAGATTAGATCCAGAGACGTTGACACCAGGATTAGATCCAGGGACGTTGACACCAGGATTAGATCAAGTGACGTTGACACCAGGATTAGATCCAGGGACGTTGACTCCAGGATAGATCCAGGGACGTTGACACCAGGATTAGATCCAGTGACGTTGACACCAGGATTAGATCCAGGAATGCTGACACCAGGATTATATCCAGGGACGTTGACAGCAGGATCAGATCCAGTGACGTTGAAACCAGGATTATGTCCTGGGACGTTGACAAAAGGAATAGGTCCATGGACGTTGACACCAGGATTAGTTTCAGGGACGTTAACACCATGATTAGATCCAGGGACGTTGACACCAGGATTAGACCCAGGAACGTTGACACCAGGATTAGATCCAGGGACTTTGACTCCAGGATTAGATCCAGGGACGTTGACACCAGGATTAGATCCAGTGACGCTGACACCAGGATTAGATCCAGGGATGTTGACTCCAGGATTAGATCTAGTGACGCTGACACCAGGATTAGATCCAAAGACGTTGACTCCAGGATTAGATCCAGTGATGTTGACACCAGGATTAGATAAAGGGACGTTCACACCAGGATTAGATCCAGGGATGTTGACACCAGGATTAGATCCAATGACGCTGACACCAGGATCAGATCAAGTGACGTTAACACTAGGATTATATCTAGTGACGTTGATACTAGGATTAGATCCAGGGACGTTGACTCCAGGATTATATCCATTGACCTTGACACCAGTATTAGAAAAGGGACGTTGACACCAGGATTAGATCCAGGGACGTTGACACCAGGATTAGATCCAGGACGTTGACACCAGGATTAGATCCAGGGACGTTGACACAAGGATTAGATCCAGGGAGGTTGACACACGGATTAGATCCAGTGAGGCAGACACCAGGATTAGATCCAGGGACGTTGACACCAGGATTAGATCCAGGGACATTGACACCGAGATAAGATCCAGTGACGTTGACAACAGGATTAGATCCAGGGACGCTGACACCTGGATTAGATCCAGGGACGTTGACACCAAGATTAGATCCAGGGACGTTGACAACAGGATTAGATCAAGGGATGTTGACACCAGGATTAGATCCAGGGTCGTTGACAACAAGATTAGATCCAGGGACATTGACACCAGGATTAGATGCAGGGACGTTGATACCAGGATTAGATTCAGGTACATTGACACCAGGATTAGCTCCAGGGACGTTGACACCAGGATTAGGTCCAGTGAGGTTGACACCAGGATTAGATCCAGTGGGGTTGACACCAGGATTAGATCCAGTGACGCTGACACCAGGAGTAGATACAAGGACGTTGACACCAGGATTAGATCAAGGAACGTTGACCCCAGGATTAGGTCCAGGGACATTGACACTTGGATTAGATCCAGTGATGTTGACACCAGGATTAGATCCAGGGACGTTGACACCAGAATTAGATCAGGGATGTTGACACCAGGATAAGATCCAGTGACGTTGACACCAGGATTATATCCAGGGACCATGACACCAGGATTAGATCCAGGCATGTTGACACCAGGATTAGATCCAGGGACGCTGACACCAGGATTAGATCCATGGACGTTGACTCCAGGATTAGATCCAGTGAGGTTGACACCAGGATTAGATAAAGGGACGTTCACACCAGGATTAGATCCACGGACGTTGACACCAGGATTAGATCCAATGACGCTGACACCAGGATAACATCCAGTGAAGTTGACACCAGTATTAGATCCAGTGACGTTTACACCAGGATTAGATCCAGGGACGTTGACTCCAGGATTAGATCCATTGACGTTGACACCAGGTTAAATAAAGGGACGTTGACACCAGGATTAGATCCAGGGACGTTGACACCATTATTAGATCCAGGGACGTTGACACCAGGATTAGATCCAGGGATGTTGACACCAGGATTAGATCCAGTGACGCTGACACCAGGATTAGATCCAGGGACATTGAAACCAGGATTAGATCCAGGGACATTGACACCAGGAATAGATACAGTGACGTTGACACCAACATTAGATCCAGTGACGCTGACACCATGATTAGATCCAGTGACGTTGACACCAGGATTAGATAAAGGGACGTTGACACCAAGATTAGATCCAGGGAGGTTGACACCAGGATTAGATCCAGGGAGGTTGACACCAGGATTAGATCCAGGGACCCCGAATCCTGGATTAGATCCAGTGATGTTGACACCAGGATTAGATCCAGGGTCGTTGACACCAGGATTAGATCCAGGTACCTTGACAGCAGGATAACAACCAGTGACGTTGACATCAGGATTAGATCCATGGACCATGACACCAGGATTAGATCCAGGTTGTTGACACCAGGATTAGAACCAGGGACGTTGACACCAGGATTAGTTCCAGTGATGCTGACACCAGGTAGATCCAGGGATGTTGACACCAAGATTAGATCCAGGGACGTTGACACCAGGATTAGATCCAGGGACTTTGACACCAGGATAAGATCCAGTGACGTTGACACCAGGATTAGATCCAGTGACGCTGACACAAGGATTAGATCAAGGGACGTTGACTCCAGGATTAGAACCAGCGACGTTGACACCAGGATTAGAGTAAGGGACGTTCACAGCAGGAATAGATACTGGGACGTTGACACCAGGATTAGACCCAGGGATGTTGACACCAGGATTAGATCCAGGGATGTTGAAACCTAGATTAGATCTAGTGATGTTTACAGCAGGATTAGATCCAGAGTCGTTGACACCAGGATTAGATCCAGGGACCTAACACAGGATAAGATCCAGTGACGTTGACACCCGGATTAGATCCAGGGTCCATGACACCAGGATTAGATCCAGGGTCGTTGACACCAGGATTAGATCCAGGGACGTTGACACCAGGATTAGATAAAGGGACGTTGACAAAAGGATTAGATACAGGGACGTTGACACCAGGATCAGATCCAATGACGCTGACACCAGGATCAGATCCAGTGACGTTCACACCAGGATTAGATCCAGTGACGTTGACACTAGGATTAGATGCAGGGACGTTGACTCCAGGATTAGATCCATTGACGTTAACACCAGGATTAGATAAAGGGACGTTGACACCAGGATTAGATCCAGGGACGTTGACACAAGGATTAGATCCAGTGACGTAGACACCAGGATTATATCCAGGGACATTGACACCAGGTTTAGATCCAGGGAGGTTGACACCGAGATAAGATCCAGTGACGTTGACACCAGGATAAATCCAGTGACGCTGACACCTGGATTAGATCCAGGGACGTTGACACTAAGATTAGATCCATGGACGTTGACACCAGGATTAGGTCCAGGGACGTTGACACCAGGATTAGATCCAGGGATGTTGAAATCTGGATTAGATCCAGTGATGTTGACAGCAGGATTAGATCCAGGGTCGTTGACACCAGGATTAGATCCAGGGACCTGACACCAGGATAAGATCCAGTGACGTTGACACCAGGATTAGATCCAGGGTCCATGACACCAGGATAAGATCCAGGGTCGTTGACACCAGGATTAGATCCAGGGACGTTGACACCAGGATTGGTTCCAGTGATGCTGACACCAGGATTAGATCCAGGGACGTTGACACCAAGATTAGATCCAGGGACGTTGACACCGGGAATTGATCCAGGGACGTTGACACCAGGATTAGATGCAGGGACGTTGATACCAGGATTAGATCCAGGGACGTTGACACCAGGATTAGCTCCAGGGACGTTGACACCATTATTAGATCCAGGGACGTTGACACCAGGATAAGATCCAGTGACGTTGACATCTGGATAAGATCTAGTGATGTTGACACCAGGATTAGTTCCAGGGACTTTGACTCCAGGATTAGATCCAGGGACGTTTACACCAGGATTAGATAAAGGGACGTTCACACCAGGATTAGATCCAGGACGTTCACACCAGGATTAGATAAAATGACGCTGACACCTTAACAGATCCAGAGACGTTGACACCAGTATTAGATCCAGTGACATTGACACCAGGATTAGATCCAGGGATGTTGACTCCAGGATTAGATCTAGTGACGCTGACACCAGGATTAGATCCAGGGATGTTGACTCCAGGATTAGATCAAGTGACGCTGACACCAGGATTAGATCCATGGACGTTAACTCAAGGATTAAATCCAGTGAAGTTGACACCAGGATTAGATAAAGGGACGTTCACACCAGGATTAGATCCAGGGACGTTGACACCAGGAATAGATCCAATGACGCTGACACCAGGATCAGATCCAGTGACGATGACACCAGGATTAAATCTAGTGACGTTGATAAGAGGCTTAGATCCAGGGTCGTTGACTCCAGGATTTGATCCATTGACCTTGACAACAGTATTAGATAAAGGGACGTTGACACCAGGATTAGATCCAGGGATGTTGACACAATGATTAGATCCAGGGTCGTTGACACAATGATTAGATCCAGTGACACAGACACCAGAATTATATCCAGGGACGTTGACACCAGGATTAGATCCAGGGACGTTGACACCGAGATAAGATCCAGTGACATTGACACCAGGATTAGATCCATTACGCTGACACCTGGATTAGATCCTGGGACGTTGACACCATGATTAGATCCAGGGACGTTGATTCCGAGATAAGATCCAGTGACGTTGACACCAGGATTAGATCCAGTGACGCTGACACCTGGATTAGATCCAGGGATGTTGACACCAAGATTAGATCCAGGGACGTGGACACAAGGATTAGATTCAGGGACGTTGACACCAGGATTAGATCCAGGGACGTTGAAACCTGGATTAGATCCAGTGATGTTGACAGCAGGTTTAGATCCAGTGTCATTGACACCAGGATTAGATCCAGGGTCCATGACACCAGGATTAGATCCAGGGACGTTGACACCAAAATTAGATCCAGGGACGTTGACACCAGGATTAGTTCCAGTGATGCTGACTCCAGGATAAGATCCAGGGACGTTGACACAAAGATTAGATCCAGGGACGTTGAAACCAGGATTAGATCCAGTGACGTTGACACCAGGATTAGATCCAGGCACGTTGACACCAGGATTAGATCCAGGGACGTTGAAACCAGGATTAGTTCCAGTGATGCTGACACCAATATTAGATCAAGGGACGTTGACAAAGGATTAGGTCCAGGGACGTTGACACCATGATTAGATCCAGGGACGTTGTCACCAAGATTAGATCTAGTGAATTTTACACCAGGTTTAGGTCCAGGGACGTTGACTTCAGGATGAGATCCATGGACGTTGACACCAGGATTAGCTCCAGGTACGTTGACACCAGGATTAGATCCAGGGACGTTGACACCAGGATTAGATCCAGGGTCGTTGACACCAAGATTAGATCCAGGGACGTTGACACCAGGATTAGATGCAGGGACGTTGATACCGGGATTAGTTCCAGGGACGTTGACACCAGGATTAGCTCCAGGGACTTTGACACCATTATTAGATCCAGGGACTTTGACACCAGGATAGATCCAGGGACGTTGACACCAGGATTAGATCCAGGGTCGTTGACACCAAGATTAGATCCAGGGACGTTGACACCAAGATTAGATCCAGAGACGTTGACACCAGGATTAGATCCAGGGACGTTGACACCAGGATTAGATCAAGTGACGTTGACACCAGGATTAGATCAAGGGACGTTGACTCCAGGATAGATCCAGGGACGTTGACACCAGGATTAGATCCAGTGACGTTGACACCAGGATTAGATCCAGGAATGCTGACACCAGGATTATATCCAGGGACGTTGACAGCAGGATCAGATCCAGTGACGTTGAAACCAGGATTATGTCCTGGGACGTTGACAAAAGTAATAGGTCCAGGGACGTTGACACCAGGATTAGTTTCAGGGACGTTAACACCAGGATTAGATCCAGGGACTTTGACACCAGGATTAGACCCAGGAACGTTGACACCAGGATTAGATCCAGTGACGCTGACACCAGGATTAGATCCAGGGATGTTGACACCAGGATTAGATAAAGGGACGTTCACACCAGGATTAGATCCAGGGATGTTGACACCATGATTAGATCCAATGACGCTGACACCAGGATCAGATCAAGTGACGTTAACACTAGGATTATATCTAGTGACGTTGATACTAGGATTAGATCCCGGGACGTTGACTCCAGGATTATATCCATTGACCTTGACACCAGTATTAGAAAAGGGACGTTGACACCAGGATTAGATCCAGGGACGTTGACACCAGGATTAGATCCAGGACGTTGACACCAGGATTAGATCCAGGGACGTTGACACAAGGATTAGATCCAGGGAGGTTGACACACGGATTAGATCCAGTGAGGCAGACACCAGGATTAGATCCAGGGACGTTGACACCAGGATTAGATCCAGGGACATTGACACCGAGATAAGATCCAGTGACGTTGACAACAGGATTAGATCCAGGGACGCTGACACCTGGATTAGATCCAGGGACGTTGACACCAAGATTAGATCCAGGGACGTTGACAACAGGATTAGATCAAGGGATGTTGACACCAGGATTAGATCCAGGGTCGTTGACAACAAGATTAGATCCAGGGACATTGACACCAGGATTAGATGCAGGGACGTTGATACCAGGATTAGATCCAGGTACATTGACACCAGGATTAGCTCCAGGGACGTTGACACCAGGATTAGGTCCAGTGAGGTTGACACCAGGATTAGGTCCAGTGGTGTTGACACCAGGATTAGATCCAGTGACGCTGACACCAGGAGTAGATACAAGGACGTTGACACCAGGATTAGATCAAGGAACGTTGACCCCAGGATTAGGTCCAGGGACATTGACACCTGGATTAGATCCAGTGATGTTGACACCAGGATTAGATCCAGGGACGTTGACACCAGAATTAGATCAGGGATGTTGACACCAGGATAAGATCCAGTGACGTTGACACCAGGATTATATCCAGGGACCATGACACCAGGATTAGATCCAGGCATGTTGACACCAGGATTAGATCCAGGGACGCTGACACCAGGATTAGATCCAGGGACGTTTACACCAGGATTAGATCCAGTGAGGTTGACACCAGGATTAGATAAAGGGACGTTCACACCAGGATTAGATCCAGGGACGTTGACACCAGGATTAGATCCAATGACGCTGACACCAGGATAACCTCCAGTGATGTTGACACCAGTATTAGATCCAGTGACGTTTACACCAGGATTAGATCCAGGGACGTTGACTCCAGGATTAGATCCATTGACGTTGACACCAGGTTAAATAAAGGGACGTTGACACCAGGATTAGATCCAGGGACGTTGACACCATTATTAGATCCAGGGACGTTGACACCAGGATTAGATCCAGGGATGTTGACACCAGGATTAGATCCAGTGACGCTGACACCAGGATTAGATCCAGGGACATTGAAACCAGGATTAGATCCAGGGACATTGACACCAGGAATAGATACAGTGACGTTGACACCAACATTAGATCCAGTGACGCTGACACCAAGATTAGATCCAGTGACGTTGACACCAGGATTAGATAAAGGGACGTTGACACCAAGATTAGATCCAGGGAGGTTGACACCAGGATTAGATCCAGGGAGGTTGGGGTTGGGGATTTAGCTCAGTGGTAGAGCGCTTGCCTAGCATGCGCAAGGCCCTGGGTTCGGTTCCCAGCTCCGAAAAAAAAAAAGAAAAAAAAAAAAAAAAGAAAAAAAAAAAAAACTAAAAATAGATCCAGGGAGGTTGACACCAGGATTAGATCCAGGGACCTTGAATCCTGGATTAGATCCAGTGATGTTGACACCAGGATTAGATCCAGGTACCTTGACAGCAGGATAACAACCAGTGACGTTGACATCAGGATTAGATCCATGGACCATGACACCAGGATTAGATCCAGGTTGTTGACACCAGGATTAGAACCAGGGACGTTGACACCAGGATTAGAACCAGGGACGTTGACACCAGGATTAGTTCCAGTGATGCTGACACCAGGTAGATCCAGGGATGTTGACACCAAGATTAGATCCAGGGACGTTGACACCAGGATTAGATCCAGGGACTTTGACACCAGGATAAGATCCAGTGACGTTGACACCAGGATTAGATCCAGTGACGCTGACACAAGGATTAGATCCAGGGACGTTGACTCCAGGATTAGAACCAGCGACGTTGACACCAGGATTAGAGTAAGGGACGTTCACAGCAGGATTAGATACTGGGACGTTGACACCAGGATTAGACCCAGGGACGTTGACACCAGGATTAGATCCAGGGATGTTGAAACCTAGATTAGATCTAGTGATGTTTACAGCAGGATTAGATCCAGAGTCGTTGACACCAGGATTAGATCCAGGGACCTGACACAGGATAAGATCCATTGACGTTGACACCAGGATTAGATCCAGGGTCCATGACACCAGGATTAGATCCAGGGTCGTTGACACCAGGATTAGATCCAGGGACGTTGACACCAGGATTAGATAAAGGGACGTTGACAAAAGGATTAGATACAGGGACGTTGACACCAGGATCAGATCCAATGACGCTGACACCAGGATCAGATCCAGTGACGTTCACACCAGGATTAGATCCTGTGACGTTGACACTAGGATTAGATGCAGGGACATTGACTCCAGGATTAGATCCATTGACGTTAACACCAGGATTAGATAAAGGGACGTTGATACCAGGATTAGATCCAGGGACGTTGACACAAGGATTAGATCCAGTGACGTAGACACCAGGATTAATCCAGGGACATTGACACCATGTTTAGATCCAGGGAGGTTGACACCGAGATAAGATCCAGTGACGTTGACACCAGGATAAATCCAGTGACGCTGACACCTGGATTAGATCCAGGGACGTTGACACTAAGATTAGATCCATGGACGTTGACACCAGGATTAGGTCCAGGGACGTTGACACCAGGATTAGATCCAGGGATGTTGAAACCTGGATTAGATCCAGTGATGTTGACAGCAGGATTAGATCCAGGGTCGTTGACACCAGGATTAGATCCAGGGACTTGACACCAGGATAAGATCCAGTGACGTTGACACCAGGATTAGATCCAGGGTCCATGACACCAGGATTAGATCCAGGGTCGTTGACAAAATGATTAGATCCAGTGATGTTGACACCAGGATTGGTTCCAGTGATGCTGACACCAGGATTATATCCAGGGACGTTGACACCAAGATTAGATCCAGGGACGTTGACACCAGGAATTGATCCAGGGACGTAGACACCAGGATTAGATGCAGGGACGTTGATACCAGGATTAGATCCAGGGACGTTGACACCAGGATTAGCTCCAGGGACTTTGACACCATTATTAGATCCAGGGACTTTGACACCAGGATAGATCCAGGGACGTTGACACCAGGATAAGATCCAGTGACGTTGACATCTGGATAAGATCTAGTGATGTTGACACCAGGATTAGTTCCAGGGACTTTGACTCCAGGATTAGATCCAGGGACGTTTACACCAGGATTAGATAAAGGGACGTTCACACCAGGATTAGATCCAGGACGTTCACACCAGGATTAGATAAAATGACGCTGACACCTTAACAGATCCAGAGACGTTGACACCAGTATTAGATCCAGTGACATTGACACCAGGATTAGATCCAGGGATGTTGACTCCAGGATTAGATCTAGTGACGCTGACACCAGGATTAGATCCAGGGATGTTGACACCAGGATTAGATCCAGGGTCGTTGACACCAAGATTAGATCCAGGGACGTTGACACCAGGATTAGATGCAGGGACGTTGATACCGGGATTAGTTCCAGGGACGTTGACACCAGGATTAGCTCCAGGGACTTTGACACCATTATTAGATCCAGGGACTTTGACACCAGGATAGATCCAGGGACGTTGACACCAGGATTAGATCCAGGGTCGTTGACACCAAGATTAGATCCAGGGACGTTGACACCAAGATTAGATCCAGAGACGTTGACACCATGATTAGATCCAGGGACGTTGACACCAGGATTAGATCAAGTGACGTTGACACCAGGATTAGATCCAGGGACGTTGACTCCAGGATAGATCCAGGGACGTTGACACCAGGATTAGATCCAGGGACGTTGACACCAGGATTAGATCCAGGAATGCTGACACCAGGATTATATCCAGGGACGTTGACAGCAGGATCAGATCCAGTGACGTTGAAACCAGGATTATGTCCTGGGACGTTGACAAAAGGAATAGGTCCAGGGACGTTGACACCAGGATTAGTTTCAGGGACGTTAACACCAGGATTAGATCCAGGGACGTTGACACCAGGATTAGACCCAGGAACGTTGACACCAGGATTAGATCCAGGGACTTTGACTCCAGGATTAGATCCAGGGATGTTGACACCAGGATTAGATCCAGTGACGCTGACACCAGGATTAGATCCAGGGATGTTGACTCCAGGATTAGATCTAGTGACGCTGACACCAGGATTAGATTCAAAGACGTTGACTCCAGGATTAGATCCAGTGATGTTGACACCAGGATTAGATAAAGGGACGTTCACACCAGGATTAGATCCAGGGATGTTGACACCATGATTAGATCCAATGACGCTGACACCAGGATCAGATCAAGTGACGTTAACACTAGGATTATATCTAGTGACGTTGATACTAGGATTAGATCCCGGGACGTTGACTCCAGGATTATATCCATTGACCTTGACACCAGTATTAGAAAAGGGACGTTGACACCAGGATTAGATCCAGGGACGTTGACACCAGGATTAGATCCAGGACGTTGACACCAGGATTAGATCCAGGGACGTTGACACAAGGATTAGATCCAGGGAGGTTGACACACGGATTAGATCCAGTGAGGCAGACACCAGGATTAGATCCAGGGACGTTGACACCAGGATTAGATCCAGGGACATTGACACCGAGATAAGATCCAGTGACGTTGACAACAGGATTAGATCCAGGGACGCTGACACCTGGATTAGATCCAGGGACGTTGACACCAAGATTAGATCCAGGGACGTTGACAACAGGATTAGATCAAGGGATGTTGACACCAGGATTAGATCCAGGGTCGTTGACAACAAGATTAGATCCAGGGACATTGACACCAGGATTAGATGCAGGGACGTTGATACCAGGATTAGATCCAGGTACATTGACACCAGGATTAGCTCCAGGGACGTTGACACCAGGATTAGGTCCAGTGAGGTTGACACCAGGATTAGGTCCAGTGGGGTTGACACCAGGATTAGATCCAGTGACGCTGACACCAGGAGTAGATACAAGGACGTTGACACCAGGATTAGATCAAGGAACGTTGACCCCAGGATTAGGTCCAGGGACATTGACACCTGGATTAGATCCAGTGATGTTGACACCAGGATTAGATCCAGGGACGTTGACACCAGAATTAGATCAGGGATGTTGACACCAGGATAAGATCCAGTGACGTTGACACCAGGATTATATCCAGGGACCATGACACCAGGATTAGATCCAGGCATGTTGACACCAGGATTAGATCCAGGGACGCTGACACCAGGATTAGATCCAGGGACGTTTACACCAGGATTAGATCCAGTGAGGTTGACACCAGGATTAGATAAAGGGACGTTCACACCAGGATTAGATCCAGGGACGTTGACACCAGGATTAGATCCAATGACGCTGACACCAGGATAACATCCAGTGACGTTGACACCAGTATTAGATCCAGTGACGTTTACACCAGGATTAGATCCAGGGACGTTGACTCCAGGATTAGATCCATTGACGTTGACACCAGGTTAAATAAAGGGACGTTGACACCAGGATTAGATCCAGGGACGTTGACACCATTATTAGATCCAGGGACGTTGACACCAGGATTAGATAACAGGGATGTTGACACCAGGATTAGATCCAGTGACGCTGACACCAGGATTAGATCCAGGGACATTGAAACCAGGATTAGATCCAGGGACATTGACACCAGGAATAGATACAGTGACGTTGACACCAACATTAGATCCAGTGACGCTGACACCAAGATTAGATCCAGTGACGTTGACACCAGGATTAGATAAAGGGACGTTGACACCAAGATTAGATCCAGGGAGGTTGACACCAGGATTAGATCCAGGGAGGTTGGGGTTGGGGATTTAGCTCAGTGGTAGAGCGCTTGCCTAGCATGCGCAAGGCCCTGTGTTCGGTTACCAGCTCCGAAAAAAAAAAAAGAAAAAAAAAAAAAAAAAAAAGAAAAAAAAAAAAAAACTAAAAATAGATCCAGGGAGGTTGACACCAGGATTAGATCCAGGGACCTTGAATCCTGGATTAGATCCAGTGATGTTGACACCAGGATTAGATCCAGGGTCGTTGACACCAGGATTAGATCCAGGTACCTTGACAGCAGGATAACAACCAGTGACGTTGACATCAGGATTAGATCCATGGACCATGACACCAGGATTAGATCCAGGTTGTTGACACCAGGATTAGAACCAGGGACGTTGACACCAGGATTAGTTCCAGTGATGCTGACACCAGGTAGATCCAGGGATGTTGACACCAAGATTAGATCCAGGG
This sequence comes from Rattus norvegicus, assembly GCF_036323735.1. NCBI lineage: Eukaryota > Metazoa > Chordata > Mammalia > Rodentia > Muridae > Rattus > Rattus norvegicus. The sequence continues at coordinate 52,562,353 of NC_086040.1, forward strand.
ACGTTGACACCAGGATTAGATCCAGGGACTTTGACACCAGGATAAGATCCAGTGACGTTGACACCAGGATTAGATCCAGTGACGCTGACACAAGGATTAGATCCAGGGACGTTGACTCCAGGATTAGAACCAGCGACGTTGACACCAGGATTAGAGTAAGGGACGTTCACAGCAGGATTAGATACTGGGACGTTGACACCAGGATTAGACCCAGGGACGTTGACACCAGGATTAGATCCAGGGATGTTGAAACCTAGATTAGATCTAGTGATGTTTACAGCAGGATTAGATCCAGAGTCGTTGACACCAGGATTAGATCCAGGGACCTAACACAGGATAAGATCCATTGACGTTGACACCAGGATTAGATCCAGGGTCCATGACACCAGGATTAGATCCAGGGTCGTTGACACCAGGATTAGATCCAGGGACGTTGACACCAGGATTAGATAAAGGGACGTTGACAAAAGGATTAGATACAGGGACGTTGACACCAGGATCAGATCCAATGACGCTGACACCAGGATCAGATCCAGTGACGTTCACACCAGGATTAGATCCTGTGACGTTGACACTAGGATTAGATGCAGGGACATTGACTCCAGGATTAGATCCATTGACGTTAACACCAGGATTAGATAAAGGGACGTTGACACCAGGATTAGATCCAGGGACGTTGACACAAGGATTAGATCCAGTGACGTAGACACCAGGATTATATCCAGGGACATTGACACCATGTTTAGATCCAGGGAGGTTGACACCGAGATAAGATCCAGTGACGTTGACACCAGGATAAATCCAGTGAGGCTGACACCTGGATTAGATCCAGGGACGTTGACACTAAGATTAGATCCATGGACGTTGACACCAGGATTAGGTCCAGGGACGTTGACACCAGGATTAGATCCAGGGATGTTGAAACCTGGATTAGATCCAGTGATGTTGACAGCAGGATTAGATCCAGGGTCGTTGACACCAGGATTAGATCCAGGGACTTGACACCAGGATAAGATCCAGTGACGTTGACACCAGGATTAGATCCAGGGTCCATGACACCAGGATTAGATCCAGGGTCGTTGACAAAATGATTAGATCCAGTGATGTTGACACCAGGATTGGTTCCAGTGATGCTGACACCAGGATTATATCCAGGGACGTTGACACCAAGATTAGATCCAGGGACGTTGACACCAGGAATTGATCCAGGGACGTAGACACCAGGATTAGATGCAGGGACGTTGATACCAGGATTAGATCCAGGGACGTTGACACCAGGATTAGCTCCAGGGACTTTGACACCATTATTAGATCCAGGGACTTTGACACCAGGATAGATCCAGGGACGTTGACACCAGGATAAGATCCAGTGACATTGACATCTGGATAAGATCTAGTGATGTTGACACCAGGATTAGTTCCAGGGACTTTGACTCCAGGATTAGATCCAGGGACGTTTACACCAGGATTAGATAAAGGGACGTTCACACCAGGATTAGATCCAGGACATTCACACCAGGATTAGATAAAATGACGCTGACACCTTAACAGATCCAGAGACGTTGACACCAGTATTAGATCCAGTGACATTGACACCAGGATTAGATCCAGGGATGTTGACTCCAGGATTAGATCTAGTGACGCTGACACCAGGATTAGATCCAGGGATGTTGACTCCAGGATTAGATCTAGTGACGCTGACACCAGGATTAGATCCATGGACGTTGACTCAAGGATTAAATCCAGTGAAGTTGACACCAGGATTAGATAAAGGGACGTTCACACCAGGATTAGATCCAGGGACGTTGACACCAGGAATAGATCCAATGACGCTGACACAAGGATCACATCCAGTGACGATGACACCAGGATTAAATCTAGTGACGTTGATACTAGGCTTAGATCCAGGGTCGTTGACTCCAGGATTTGATCCATTGACCTTGACAACAGTATTAGATAAAGGGACGTTGACACCAGGATTAGATCCAGGGACGTTGACACAATGATTAGATCCAGGGTCGTTGACACAATGATTAGATCCAGTGACACAGACACCAGTATTATATCCAGGGACGTTGACACCAGGATTAGATCCAGGGACGTTGACACCGAGATAAGATCCAGTGACATTGACACCAGGATTAGATCCAGTGACGCTGACACCTGGATTAGATCCTTGGACGTTGACACCATGATTAGATCCAGGGACGTTGATTCCTAGATAAGATCCAGTGACGTTGACACCAGGATTAGATCCAGTGACGCTGACACCTGGATTAGATCCAGGGATGTTGACACCAAGATTAGATCCAGGGACGTGGACACAAGGATTAGATTCAGGGACGTTGACACCAGGATTAGATCCAGGGACGTTGAAACCTGGATTAGATCCAGTGATGTTGACAGCAGGTTTAGATCCAGGGTCCATGACACCAGGATTAGATCCAGGGACGTTGACACCAAAATTAGATCCAGGGACGTTGACACCAGGATTAGTTCCAGTGATGCTGACTCCAGGATAAGATCCAGGGACGTTGACACAAAGATTAGATCCAGGGACGTTGAAACCAGGATTAGATCCAGTGACGTTGACACCAGGATTAGATCCAGGGATGTTGACACCAGGATTAGATCCAGGGTCGTTGACACCAAGATTAGATCCAGGGACCTTGACACCAGGATTAGATGCAGGGACGTTGATACCAGGATTAGATCCAGGGACGTTGACACCAGGATTAGCTCCAGGGACATTGACACCATAATTAGATCCAGGGACGTTGACACCAGGATAAGATCCAGTGATGTTGATACCAGGATTAGATCCAGTGATGCTGACACCAGGATTAGATCCAAGGACGTTGACCCCAGGATTAGGTCCAGGGACACTGAAGCCTGGATTAGATCCAGTGATGTTGACACCAGGATTAGATCCAGGGACGTTGACACCAGGATTAGATCAAGGGATGTTGACAGCATGATAAGATCCAGTGACGTTGACAGCAGGATTATATCCCAGGACCATGACACCAGGATTAGATCCAGGCACGTTGACACCAGGATTAGATCCAGGGACGTTGAAACCAGGATTAGATCCAGTGATGCTGACACCAATATTAGATCAAGGGACGTTGAAAAAGGATTAGGTCCAGGGACGTTGACACCATGATTAGATCCAGGGACGTTGTCACCAAGATTAGATCTAGTGAAGTTGACACCAGGATTAGGTCCAGGGACGTTGACTTCAGGATTAGGTCCATGGACGTTGACACCAGGATTAGCTCAAGGTACGTTGACACCAGGATTAGATCCAGGGACGTTGACACCAGGATTAGATCCAGGGTCGTTGACACCAAGATTAGATCCAGGGACGTTGACACCAGGATTAGATGCAGGGACGTTGATACCGGGATTAGATCCAGGGACGTTGACACCAGGATTAGCTCCAGGGACTTTGACACCATTATTAGATCCAGGGACGTTGACACCAGGATAAGATCCAGTGACGTTGACACCAGGATTAGATCCAGTGACGCTGACACCAGGATTAGATCAAGGGACGTTGTCCCCAGGATTAGGTTCAGGGACACTGACGCTTGGATTAGATCCAGTGATGTTGACACCAGGATTAGATACAGGGACGTTGACACCAGGATTAGATCCAGGGATGTTGACACCATGATAAGATCCAGTGACGTTGACACCAGGATTAGATCCAGGGACGGTGACACCAGGGTTAGAACCAGGAACGTTGACACCTGGATTAGATCCAGTGATGTTAACACCAGGATTAGATCCAGGGTTGTTGACACCAGGATTAGATCCAGGGACCGTGACACCACGATAAGATCCAGTGACGTTGACACCATGATTAGATCCAGTGACACTGACACCAGGATTAGATCCAGAGACGTTGACACCAGGATTAGATGCAGGGACGTTGATACCAGGATTAGATCCAGGGACAATGACACCAGAATTAGCTGAAGGGACGTTGAACCAGGATTAGATCCAGGGTCGTTGACACCAGGATAAGATCCAGTGACATTGACACCAGGATTAGATCCAGTGACACTGACACCAGGATTAGATCCAGGGACGTTGACACCAGGATTAGATCCAGGGACGTTGACACCATGATAAGATCCAGTGACGTTGACACCAGGATTAGATCCAGGGACGTTGACACCGATATAAGATCCAGTGACGTTGACACCAGGATTAGATCCAGTGACGCTGACACCTGGATTAGATCCAGGGACGTTGACACCAGGATTAGATCCAGGGACGTTGATACCGAGATAAGATCCAGAAAGGTTGACACCAGGTTTAGATCCAGTGACGCTGACACCTGGATTAGATCCAGGGACGTTGACACCAAGATTAGATCCAGGGACGTTGACACCAGGATTAGATTCAAGGACGTTGACACCAGGATTAGATCCAGGGACGTTGAAACCTGGATTAGATCCAGTGATGTTGACAGCAGGTTTAGATCCAGGGTCGTTGACACTAGGATTAGATCCAGGGTCCATGACACCAGGATTAGATCCAGTGACGTTGACACCAGGAATAGATCCAGGGACGTTGACACCAGGATTAGTTCCAGTGATGCTGACTCCAGGATTAGATCCAGGGACGTTGACACAAAGATTAGATCCAGGGACGTTGAAACCAGGATTAGATCCAGTGACGTTGACACCAGGATTAGATCCAGGGATGTTGACACCAGGATTAGATCCAGGGTCGCTGACACCAAGATTAGATCCAGGGACCGTAAAACCAGGATTAGATGCAGGGACGTTGATACCAGGATTAGATCCAGGGACGTTGACACCAGGATTACCTCCAGGGACATTGACACCATTATTAGATCCAGGGACGTTGACACCAGGATAAGATCCAGTGATGTTGATACCAGGATTAGATCCAGTGACGCTGACACCAGGATTAGATCCAAGGACGTTGACCCCAGGATTAGGTCCAGGGACACTGATGCCTGGATTAGATCCAGTGATGTTGACACCAGGATTAAATCCAGGGATGTTGACACCAGGATTAAATCCAGGGATGTTGACACCATGATAAGATCCAGTGACGTTGACAGCAGGATTATATCCCAGGACCATGACACCAGGATTAGATCCAGGCACGTTGACACCAGGATTAGATCCAGGGACGTTGAAACCAGGATTAGTTCCAGTATGCTGACACCAATATTAGATCCAGGGACGTTGAAAAAGGATTAGGTCCAGGGACGTTGACACCAGGATTAGATCCAGGGACGTTGTCACCAAGATTAGATCTAGTGAAGTTGACACCAGGATTAGGTCCAGGGACGTTGACTTCAGGTTTAGGTCCATGGACGTTGACACCAGGATTAGCTCCAGGTACGTTGACACCAGGATTAGATCCAGGGACGTTGACACCAGGATTAGATCCAGGGTCGTTGACACCAAGATTAGATCCAGGGACGTTGACACCAAGATTAGATCCAGGGACCTTGACACCAGGATTAGATCCAGGGACGTTGACACCAGGATTAGATCCATTGACGTTGACACCAGGATTAGATCCAGTGACACTGACACCAGGATTAGATCCAGGGACGTTGACACCGAGATAAGATCCAGTGACGTTGACACCAGGATTAGATCCAGTGACGCTGACACCTGGATTAGATCCAGGGACGTTGACACAAGGATTAGATCCAGGGACGTTGATACCGAGATAAGATCCAGTGACGTTGACACCAGGATTAGATCCAGTGACGCTGACACCTGGATTAGATCCAGGGACGTTGACACCAAGATTAGATCCAGGGAGGTTGACACCAGGATTAGATTCAGGGACGTTGACACCAGGATTAGATCCAGGGACTTTGAAACCTGGATTAGATCCAGTGATGTTGACAGTAGTTTTAGATCCAGGGTCGTTGACACCAGGTTAGATCCAGGGTCCATGACACCAGGATTAGATCCAGAGACGTTGACTCCAGGATTAGATCCAGGGAAGTTGACACCAGGATTAGATCCAGGGACGTTGACACCAGGATTAGCTCCAGGGACGTTGACACCATTATTAGATCCAGGGACGTTGACACCAGGATAAGATCCAGTGATGTTGACACCAGGATTAGATCCAGTGACGCTGACACCAGGATTAGATCCAAGGACGTTGACACCAGGATTAGATCAAGGGACGTTTACCCCAGGATTAGGTCCATGGACACTGACGCCTGGATCAGATCCAGTGATGTTGACACCAGGATTAGATCCAGGGACGTTGACACCAGGATTAGATCAAGGGATGTTGACACCATGAGAAGATCCAGTGACGTTGACACTAGGATTATATTCCAGGACCATGACACTAGGATTAGATCCAGGCAGGTTGACACCAGGATTAGATCCTGGGACGTTGAAACCAGGATTAGTTCCAGTGATGCTGACACCATTATTAGATCCAGGGACGTTGAAAAAGGATTAGGTCCAGGGACGTTGACACCAGGATTAGATCCAGGGACGTTGTCACCAAGATTAGATCTAGTGAAGTTGACACCAGGATTAGGTCCAGGGACGTTGACTTCAGGATTAGGTCCATGGACGTTGACACCAGGATTAGCTCCAGGTACGTTGACACCAGGATTAGGTCCAGGGACGTTGACACCAGGATTAGATCAAGGGTCATTGACACCAAGATTAGATCCAGGGACGTTGACACCAAGATTAGATGCAGGGACGTTGAAACAGGGATTAGATCCAGGGACGTTGACACCAGGATTAGCTCCAGGGACTTTGACAGCATTATTAGATCCAGGGACTTTGACAACAGGATAAGATCCAGTGACGTTGACACCAGGATTAAATCCAGTGACGATGACACCAGGATTAGATCCAAGGATGTTGACACCAGGATTAGATCAAGGGACGTTGACCCCAGGATTAGGTCCAGGGAAACTGACGCCTGGATTAGATCCAGTGATGTTGACAACAGGATTAGATACAGGGACGTTGACACCAGAATTAGATCCAGGGATGTTGACACCATGATAAGATCCAGTGATGTTGACACCAGGATTAGATCCAGTGACGTTGACACCATGATTAGATCCAGTGACACTGACTCCAGGATTAGATCCAGAGACGTTGACACCAGGATTAGATCCAGGGACCTTGACACCAGGATAAGATCCAGTGACGTTGACACCATGATTAGATCCAGTGACACTGACTCCAGGATTAGATCCAGAGACGTTGACACCAGGATTAGATGCAGGGACGTTGATACCAGGATTAGATCCAGGGACGTTGACACCAGGATAAGATCCAGTGACATTGACACCAGGATTAGATCCAGTGACACTGACAGCAGGATTAGATCCAGGGATGTTGACACAAGGATTAGATCCTGGGCCGTTGACACCGAGATAAGATCCAGTGACGTTGACACCAGGATTAGATCCAGTGACGCTGACACCTGGATTAGATCCTGGGACGTTGACACCCAGATTAGATACAGGGACGTTGACACCAGGATTAGATTCAGGGACGTTGACACCAGGATTAGATCCAGGGACGTTGAAACCTGGATTAGATCCAGTGATTTTGACAGTAGGTTTAGATCAAGGGTCGTTGACACCAGGATTAGATCCATGGTCCATGACACCAGGATTACATCCAGGGACGTTGACACCAGGATTAGATCCAGGGACGTTGACACCAGGATTAGTTCCAGTGATGCTGACTCCAGGATTAGATCCAGGGACGTTGACACAAAGATTAGATCCAGGGACGTTGACACCAGGATTAGATCCAGGGACGTTGACACCAGGATTAGTTCCAGTGATGCTGACTCCAGGATTAGATCCAGGGACGTTGACACAAAGATTAGATCCAGGGACCTTGACACCAGGATTAGTAGCAGGGACGTTGATACCAGGATTAGAAACAGGGACGTTGACACCAGGATTAGCTCCAGGGACGTTGACACCATTATTAGATCCAGGACGTTGACACCAGGATAAGATCCAGTGATGTTGATACCAGGATTAGATGCAGTGATGTTGACACCAGGATTAGATCCAGTGACGCTGACACCAGGATTAGATCCAAGGACGTTGACACCAGAATTAGATCTAGGGACGTTGACCCCAGGATTAGGTCCAGGGACACTGACGCCTGGATTAGATCCAGTGATGTTGATAGCAGGATTAGATCCAGGGTCGTTGACACCAGGATTAGACCCAGGGACCTGACACCAGGATAAGATCCAGTGACGTTGACACCAGGATTAGATCCAGGGTCCATGACACCAGGATTAGATCCAGGGTCGTTGAAACCAGGATTAGATCCAGGGACGTTGACACCAGGATTGGTTCCAGTGATGCTGACACCAGGATTAGATCCAGGGACGTTGACACCAAGATTAGATCCAGGGACGTTGACACCAGGATTGATCCAGGGACGTTGACACCAGGATTAGATGCAGGGACGTTGATTCCAGGATTAGATCCAGGGACGTTGACACCAGGATTAGCTCCAGGGACGTTGACACCATTATTAGATCCAGGGACGTTGACACCAGGATAAGATCCAGTGACGTTGACATCTGGATAAGATCCAGTGATGTTGACACCTGGATTAGTTCCAGGGACTTTGACTCCAGGATTAGATCCAGGGACGTTTACACCAGGATTAGATAAAGGGACGTTCATACCAGGATTAGATCCAGGACGTTCACACCAGGATTAGATAAAATGACGCTGACACCTTAACAGATCCAGAGACGTTGAAACCAGTATTAGATCCAGTGACATTGACACCAGGATTAGATCCAGGGATGTTGACTCCAGGATTAGATCTAGTGACGCTGACACCAGGATTAGATCCAGGGATGTTCACACCAGGATTAGATCCAGGGACGTTGACACCAGGAATAGATCCAATGACGCTGATACCAGGATCAGATCCAGTGACGATGACACCAGGATTAAATCTAGTGACGTTGATACTAGGATTAGATCCAGGGTCGTTGACTCCAGGATTTGATCCATTGACCTTGACAACAGTATTAGATAAAGGGACGTTGACAACAGGATTAGATCCAGGGACGTTGACACAATGATTAGATCCAGGGTCGTTGACACAAAGATTAGATCCAGTGACACAGACACCAGAATTATATCCAGGGACGTTGACACCAGGATTAGATCCAGGGACGTTGACACCGAGATAAGATCCAGTGACATTGACACCAGGATTAGATCCAGTGACGTTGACACCATGATTAGATATAGGGACGTTGACACCAGGATTAGATACAGGGACGTTAACACCAGGATTAGATGAATGACCCTGACACCAGGATCAGATCCAGGGACGTTCACACCAGGATTAGATCCAGTGTCGTTGATACTAGGATTAGATCCAGGGAAGTTGACTCCAGGAATAGATCCAGTGACGTTGACACCAGGATTAGATCCAGTGACTTTGACATCTGGATAAGATCCAGTGACGTTGACACCAGGATTAGATCCAGTGACGTTGACACCAGGATTAGATCCAGTGACGTTGACATCTGGATAAGATCCGGTGACGTTGACACCAGGATTAGATCCAGTGACGTTGACACCAGGATTAGATCCAGTGACGTTGACATCTGGATAAGATCCAGTGATGTTTACACCAGGATTAGTTCCAGGGACGTTGACTCCAGGATTACATCCAGGGATGTTTACACCAGGATTAGATAAAGGGAAGTTCACACAAGGATTAGATCCAGGACGTTCACACCAGGTTTAGATCCAATGATGCTAACACCTTATCAGTTCCAGAGACGTTGACACCAGTATTAGATCCAGTGACATTGACACCAGGATTAGATCCAGGGATGTTGACTCCAGAATTAGATCTAGTGACGTTGACACCAGGATTAGATCCAGGGATGTTGACTCCAGGATTAGATCTAGTGACGCTAACACCAGGATTAGATCCAGGGACGTTGACTCAAGGATTAAATCAAGTGAAGTTGACACCAGGATTAGATAAAGGGACGTTCACACCAGGATTATATCCAGGGACGTTGACACCAGGAATATATCCAATGACGCTGACACCAGGATCAGATCCAGTGAAAATGACACCAGGATTAGATCTAGTGACGTTGATACTAGGATGAGATCCAGGGTCGTTGACTCCAGGATTTGATCCATTGACCTTGACACCAGTATTAGATAAAGGGACATTGACACCAGGATTAGATCCAGGGACGTTGACACAAGGATTAGATCCAGGGTCGTTGACAAAATGATTAGATCCAGTGACACAGACATCAGGATTATATCCAGGGAGGTTGACACCAGGATTAGATCCAGGGACGTTGACACCGAGATAAGATCCAGTGACGTTGACACCAGGATTAGATCCAGTGACGCTGACACCTGGATTAGATCCAGGGACGTTGACACCAGGATTAGTTACAGGGACGTTGATACAGAGATAAGATCCAGTGACGTTGACACCAGGATAAATCCAGTGAAGCTGACACCTGGATTAGATCCACGGACGTTGACACTAAGATTAGATCCAGGGACGTTGACACCAGGATTAGGTCCAGGGACGTTGACACCAGGATTAGATCCAGGGATGTTGAAACCTGGATTAGATCCAGTGATGTTGACACCAGGATTAGATCCAGGGTCGTTGACACCAGGATTATATCCAGGGACCTGACACCAGGATAAGATCCAGTGACGTTGACACCAGGATTAGATCCAGGGTCCATGACACCAGGATTAGATCCAGGGTCGTTGACACCAGGATTAGATCCAGGGACTTTGACACCAGGATTGGTTCCAGTGATGCTGACACCAGGATTAGATCCAGGGACGTTGACACCAGGATTAGATCCAGGGATGTTGACTCCAGGATTAGATCTAGTGACGCTAACACCAGGATTAGATCCAGGGACGTTGACTCAAGGATTAAATCAAGTGAAGTTGACACCAGGATTAGATAAAGGGACGTTGACACCATTATTAGATCCAGGGACGTTGACACCAGGATAAGATCCAGTGACGTTGACATCTGGATAAGATCCAGTGATGTTGACACCAGGATTAGTTCGAGGGACTTTGACTCCAGGATTAGATCCAGGGACGTTTACACCAGGATTAGATAAAGGGACGTTCACACCAGGATTAGATCCAGGACGTTCACACCAGGATTAGATAAAATGACGCTGACACCTTAACAGATCCAGAGACGTTGACACCAGTATTAGATCCAGTGACATTGACACCAGGATTAGATCCAGGGATGTTGACTCCAGGATTAGATCTAGTGACGCTGACACCAGGATTAGATCCAGGGATGTTGACTCCAGGATTAGATCTAGTGACGCTGACACCAGGATTAGATCCAGGGACGTTGACTCAAGGATTAAATCCAGTGAAGTTGACACCAGGATTAGATAAAGGGACGTACACACCAGGATTAGATCCAGGGACGTTGACACCAGGAATAGATCCAATGACGCTGACACCAGGATCAGATCCAGTTCGATGACACCAGGATTACATCTAGTGACGTTGATACTAGGATTAAATCCAGGGTCGTTGACTCCAGGATTTGATCCATTGACCTTGACAACAGTATTAGATAAAGGGACGTTGACACCAGGATTAGATCCAGGGACGTTGACACAATGATTAGATCCAGGGTCGTTGACACAATGATTAGATCCAGTGACACAGATACCAGAATTATATCCAGGGACGTTGACACCAGGATTAGATCCAGGGTCGTTGACACCGAGATAAGATCCAGTGACATTGACACCAGGATTAGATCCAGTGACGCTGACACCTGGATTAGATCCTGGGACGTTGACACCATGATTAGATCCAGGGACATTGATTCCGAGATAAGATCCAGTGACGTTGACACCAGGATTAGATCCAGTGACGCTGACACCTGGATTAGATCCAGGGACGTTGACACCAAGATTAGATCCAGGGACGTGGACACCAGGATTAGATTCAGGGACGTTGACACCAGGATTAGATCCAGGGACGTTGAAACCTGGATTAGATCCAGTGATGTTGACAGCAGGTTTAGATCCAGGGTCATTGACACCAGGATTAGATCCAGGGTCCATGACACGAGGATTACATCCAGGGACGTTGACACCAGGATTAGATCCAGGGACGTTGACACCAGGATTAGTTCCAGTGATGCTGACTCCAGGATAAGATCCAGGGACGTTGACACAAAGATTAGATCCAGGGACGTTGAAACCAGGATTAGATCCAGTGACGTTGACACCAGGATTAGATCCAGGGATGTTGACACCAGGATTAGATCCAGGGCCGTTGACACCAAGACTAGATCCAGGGACCTTGACACCAGGATTAGATGCAGGGACGTTGATACCAGGATTAGATCCAGGGACGTAGACAGCAGGATTAGCTCCAGGGACATTGACACCATTATTAGATCCAGGGACGTTGACACCAGGATAAGATCCAGTGATGTTGATACCAGGATTAGATCCAGTGATGCTGACACCAGGATTAGATCCAAGGACGTTGACCCCAGGATTAGGTCCAGGGACACTGACGCCTGGATTAGATCCAGTGATGTTGACACCAGGATTAGATCCAGGGACGTTGACACCAGGATTAGATCAAGGGATGTTGACACCATGATAAGATCCAGTGACGTTGACAGCAGGATTATATCCCAGGACCATGACACCAGGATTAGATCCAGGCACGTTGACACCAGGATTAAATCCAGGGCCGTTGACTCCAGGATTAAATCCAGTGAAGTTGACACCAGGATTAGATAAAGGGATGTTCACACCAGGATTAGATCCAGGGACGTTGACACCAGGAATAGATCCAATGACGCTGATACCAGGATCAGATCCAGTGACGATGACACCAGGATTAAATCTAGTGACGTTGATACTAGGATTAGATCCAGGGTCGTTGACTCCAGGATTTGATCCATTGACCTTGACAACAGTATTAGATAAAGGGACGTTGACACCAGGATTAGATCCAGGGACGTTGACACAATGATTAGATCCAGGGTCGTTGACACAATGATTAGATCCAGTGACACAGACACCAGAATTATATCCAGGGACGTTGACACCAGGATTAGATCCAGGGACGTTGACACCGAGATAAGATCCAGTGACATTGACACCAGGATTAGATCCAGTGACGTTGACACCATGATTAGATATAGGGACGTTGACACCAGGATTAGATACAGGGACGTTAACACCAGGATTAGATCCAATGACGCTGACACCAGGATCAGATCCAGGGACGTTCACACCAGGATTAGATCCAGTGACGTTGATACTAGGATTAGATCCAGGGACGTTGACTCCAGGAATAGATCCAGTGACGTTGACACCAGGATTAGATCCAGTGACATTGACATCTGGATAAGATCCAGTGACGTTGACACCAGGATTAGATCCAGTGACGTTGACACCAGGATTAGATCCACTGACGTTGACATCTGGATAAGATCCGGTGACGTTGACAGCAGGATTAGATCCAGTGACGTTGACACCAGGATTAGATCCAGTGACGTTGACATCTGGATAAGATCCAGTGATGTTGACACCAGGATTAGTTCCAGGGACGTTGACTCCAGGATTACATCCAGGGATGTTTACACCAGGATTAGATAAAGGGAAGTTCACACCAGGATTAGATCCAGGACGTTCACACCAGGTTTAGATCCAATGATGCTAACACCTTATCAGTTCCAGAGACGTTGACACCAGTATTAGATCCACTGACATTGACACCAGGATTAGATCCAGGGATGTTGACTCCAGAATTAGATCTAGTGACGTTGATACCAGGATTAGATCCAGGGATGTTGACTCCAGGATTAGATCTAGTGACGCTAACACCAGGATTAGATCCAGGGACGTTGACTCAAGGATTAAATCAAGTGAAGTTGACACCAGGATTAGATAAAGGGACGTTCACACCAGGATTAGATCCAGGGACGTTGACACCAGGAATATATCCAATGACGCTGACACCAGGATCAGATCCAGTGAAAATGACACCAGGATTAGATCTAGTGACGTTGATACTAGGATGAGATCCAGGGTCGTTGACTCCAGGATTTGATCCATTGACCTTGACACCAGTATTAGATAAAGGGACGTTGACACCAGGATTATATCCAGGGACGTTGACACAAGGATTAGATCCAGGGTCGTTGACAAAATGATTAGATCCAGTGACACAGACATCAGGATTATATCCAGGGAGGTTGACACCAGGATTAGATCCAGGGACGTTGACACCGAGATAAGATCCAGTGACGTTGACACCAGGATTAGATCCAGTGACGCTGACACCTGGATTAGATCCAGGGACGTTGACACCAGGATTAGATCCAGGGACGTTGATACAGAGATAAGATCCAGTGACGTTGACACCAGGATAAATCCAGTGAAGCTGACACCTGGATTAGATCCACGGAAGTTGACACTAAGATTAGATCCAGGGACGTTGACACCAGGATTAGGTCCAGGGACGTTGACACCAGGATTAGGTCCAGGGACGTTGACACCAGGATTAGATCCAGGGATGTTGAAACCTGGATTAGATCCAGTGATGTTGACAGCAGGATTAGATCCAGGGTCGTTGACACCAGGATTATATCCAGGGACCTGACACCAGGATAAGATCCAGTGACGTTGACACCAGGATTAGATCCAGGGTCCATGACACCAGGATTAGATCCAGGGTCGTTGACACCAGGATTAGATCCAGGGACTTTGACACCAGGATTGGTTCCAGTGATGCTGACACCAGGATTAGATCCAGGGACGTTGACACCAAGATTAGATCCAGGGACGTTGACACCAGGAATTGATCCAGGGACGTAGACACCAGGATTAGATGCAGGGACGTTGATACCAGGATTAGATCCAGGGACGTTGACACCAATATTAGCTCCAGGGACGTTGACACCATTATTAGATCCAGGGACGTTGACACCAGGATAAGATCCAGTGACGTTGACATCTGGATAAGATCCAGTGATGTTGACACCAGGATTAGTTCGAGGGACTTTGACTCCAGGATTAGATCCAGGGACGTTTACACCAGGATTAGATAAAGGGACGTTCACACCAGGATTAGATCCAGGACGTTCACACCAGGATTAGATAAAATGACGCTGACACCTTAACAGATCCAGAGACGTTGACACCAGTATTAGATCCAGTGACATTGACACCAGGATTAGATCCAGGGATGTTGACTCCAGGATTAGATCTAGTGACGCTGACACCAGGATTAGATCCAGGGATGTTGACTCCAGGATTAGATCTAGTGACGCTGACACCAGGATTAGATCCAGGGACGTTGACTCAAGGATTAAATCCAGTGAAGTTGACACCAGGATTAGATAAAGGGACGTACACACCAGGATTAGATCCAGGGACGTTGACACCAGGAATAGATCCAATGACGCTGACACCAGGATCAGATCCAGTTCGATGACACCAGGATTAAATCTAGTGACGTTGATACTAGGATTAGATCCAGGGTCGTTGACTCCAGGATTTGATCCATTGACCTTGACAACAGTATTAGATAAAGGGACGTTGACACCAGGATTAGATCCAGGGTCGTTGACACAATGATTAGATCCAGTGACACAGACACCAGAATTATATCCAGGGACGTTGACACCAGGATTAGATCCAGGGTCGTTGACACCGAGATAAGATCCAGTGACATTGACACCAGGATTAGATCCAGTGACGCTGACACCTGGATTAGATCCTGGGACGTTGACACCATGATTAGATCCAGGGACATTGATTCCGAGATAAGATCCAGTGACGTTGACACCAGGATTAGATCCAGTGACGCTGACACCTGGATTAGATCCAGGGACGTTGACACCAAGATTAGATCCAGGGACGTGGACACCAGGATTAGATTCAGGGACGTTGACACCAGGATTAGATCCAGGGACGTTGAAACCTGGATTAGATCCAGTGATGTTGACAGCAGGTTTAGATCCAGGGTCATTGACACCAGGATTAGATCCAGGGTCCATGACACGAGGATTACATCAGGGACGTTGACACCAGGATTAGATCCAGGGACGTTGACACCAGGATTAGTTCCAGTGATGCTGACTCCAGGATAAGATCCAGGGACGTTGACACAAAGATTAGATCCAGGGACGTTGAAACCAGGATTAGATCCAGTGACGTTGACACCAGGATTAGATCCAGGGATGTTGACACCAGGATTAGATCCAGGGCCGTTGACACCAAGATTAGATCCAGGGACCTTGACACCAGGATTAGATGCAGGGACGTTGATACCAGGATTAGATCCAGGGACGTTGACAGCAGGATTAGCTCCAGGGATGTTGACACCAGGATTAGATCCAGGGCCGTTGACACCAAGATTAGATCCAGGGACCTTGACACCAGGATTAGATGCAGGGACGTTGATACCAGGATTAGATCCAGGGACGTTGACAGCAGGATTAGCTCCAGGGACATTGACACCATTATTAGATCCAGGGACGTTGACACCAGGATAAGATCCAGTGATGTTGATACCAGGATTAGATCCAGTGATGCTGACACCAGGATTAGATCCAAGGACGTTGACCCCAGGATTAGGTCCAGGGACACTGACGCCTGGATTAGATCCAGTGATGTTGACACCAGGATTAGATCCAGGGACGTTGACACCAGGATTAGATCAAGGGATGTTGACACCATGATAAGATCCAGTGACGTTGACAGCAGGATTATATCCCAGGACCATGACACCAGGATTAGATCCAGGCACGTTGACACCAGGATTAAATCCAGGGACGTTGAATCCAGGATTAGTTCCAATGATGCTGACACCAATATTAGATCAAGGGACGTTGAAAAAGGATTAGGTCCAGGGACGTTGACACCATGATAAGATCCAGGGACGTTGTCACCAAGATTAGATCTAGTGAAGTTGACACCAGGATTAGGTCCAGGGACGTTGACTTCAGGATTAGGTCCATGGACGTTGACACCAGGATTAGCTCCAGGTACGTTGACACCAGGATTAGATCCAGGGACGTTGACACCAGGATTAGATCCAGGGTCGTTGACACCAAGATTAGATCCAGGGACGTTGACACCAGGATTAGATGCAGGGACGTTGATACCGGGATTAGATCCAGGGACGTTGACACCAGGATTAGCTCCAGGGACTTTGACACCATTATTAGATCCAGGGACTTTGACACCAGGATAAGATCCAGTGACGTTGACACCAGGATTAGATCCAGTGACGCTGACACCAGGATTAGATCCAAGGACGTTGACACCAGGATTAGATCAAGGGACGTTGTCCCCAGGATTAGGTTCAGGGACACTGACGCCTGGATTAGATCCAGTGATGTTGACACCAGGATTAGATACAGGGACGTTGACACCAGGATTAGATCCAGGGATGTTGACACCATGATAAGATCCCGTGACGTTGACACCAGGATTAGATCCAGGGACGTTGACACCAGGGTTAGAACCAGGAACGTTGACACCTGGATTAGATCCAGTGATGTTGACACCAGGATTAGATCCAGGGTTGTTGACACCAGGATTAGATCCAGGGACCGTGACACCAGGATAAGATCCAGTGACGTTGACACCATGATTAGATCCAGTGACACTGACACCAGGATTAGATCCAGAGACCTTGACACCAGGATTAGATGCAGGGACGTTGATACCAGGATTAGATCCAGGGACAATGACACCAGAATTAGCTGAAGGGACGTTGAACCAGGATTAGATCCAGGGTCGTTGACACCAGGATATGATCCAGTGACATTGACACCAGGATTAGATCCAGTGACACCGACACCAGGATTAGATCCAGGCAGTTGACACCAGGATTAGATCCAGGGACGTTGACACCGAGATAAGATCCAGTGACGTTGACACCAGGATTAGATCCAGGGACGTTGACACCGATAAAAGATCCAGTGACGTTGACACCAGGATTAGATCCAGTGACGCTGACACCTGGATTAGATCCAGGGACGTTGACACCAGGATTAGATCCAGGGACGTTGATACCGAGATAAGATCCAGTGACGTTGACACCAGGATTAGATCCAAAACGCTGACACCTGGATTAGATCCAGGGACGTTGACACCAAGATTAGATCCAGGGACGTTGACACCAGGATTAGATTCAGGGACGTTGACACCAGGATTAGATCCAGGGACGTTGAAACCTGGATTAGATCCAGTGATGTTGACAGCAGGTGTAGATCCAGGGTCGTTGACACCAGGATTAGATCTAGGGTCCATGACACCAGGATTAGATCCAGTGACGTTGACACCAGGATTAGATCCAGTGACGTTGACACCAGGATTAGATCCAGGGATGTTGACACCAGGATTAGATCCAGGGTCGTTGACACCAAGATTAGATCCAGGGACCGTGACACCAGGATTAGATGCAGGGACGTTGATACCAGGATTAGATCCAGGGACGTTGACACCAGGATTAGCTCCAGGGACATTGACACCATTATTAGATCCAGGGACGTTGACACCAGGATAAGATCCAGTTATGTTGATACCAGGATTAGATCCAGTGACGCTGACACCAGGATTAGATCCAAGGACGTTGACCCCAGGATTAGATCCAGGGATGTTGACACCATGATAAGATCCAGTGACGTTGACAGCAGGATTATATCCCAGGACCATGACACCAGGATTAGATCCAGGCACGTTGACACCAGGATTAGATCCAGGGACGTTGAAACCAGGATTAGTTCCAGTATGCTGACACCAATATTAGATCCAGGGACGTTGAAAAAGGATTAGGTCCAGGGACGTTGACTCCAGGATTAGATCCAGGCACGTTTACACCAGGATTAGATAAAGGGACGTTCACACCAGGATTAGATCCAGGACGTTCACACCAGGATTAGATAAAATGACGCTGACACCTTAACAGATCCAGAGACGTTGACACCAGTATTAGATCCAGTGACATTGACACCAGGATTAGATCCAGGGATGTTGACTCCAGGATTAGATCTAGTGACGCTGACACCAGGATTAGATCCAGGGATGTTGACTCCAGGATTAGATCTAGTGACGCTGACACCAGGATTAGATCCAGTGACGTTGACTCAAGGATTAAATCCATTGAAGTTGACACCAGGATTAGATAAAGGGACGTTCACACCAGGATTAGATCCAGGGACGTTGACACCAGGAATAGATCCAATGATGCTGACACCAGGATCAGATCCAGTGACGATGACACCAGGATTAAATCTAGTGACGTTGATACTAGGATTAGATCCAGGGTCGTTGACTCCAGGATTTGACCATTGACCTTGACAACAGTATTAGATAAAGGGACGTTGACACCAGGATTAGATCCAGGGATGTTGACACAATGATTAGATCCAGGGTCGTTGACACAATGATTAGATCCAGTGACACAGACACCAGAATTATATCCAGGGACGTTGACACCAGGATTAGATCCAGGGACGTTGACACCGAGATAAGATCCAGTGACATTGACACCAGGATTAGATCCAGTGACGCTTACACCTGGATTAGATCCTGGGACGTTGACACCATGATTAGTTCCAGGGACGTTGATTCCGAGATAAGATCCAGTGACGTTGACACCAGGATTAGATCCAGTGACGCTGACACCTGGATTAGATCCAGGGACGTTGACACCAAGATTAGATCCAGGGACGTTGATTCCGAGATAAGATCCAGAGACGATGACACCAGGTTAGATCCAGGGACGTTGAATCCTGGATTAGATCCAGTGATGTTGACAGCAGGTTTAGATCCAGGGTCATTGACACCAGGATTAGATCCAGGGTCCATGACACCAGGATTAGATCCAGGGACGTTGACACCAGGATTATATCCAGGGATGTTGACACCAGGATTAGTTCCAGTGATGCTGACTCCAGGATAAGATCCAGGGACGTTGACACAAAGATTAGATCCAGGGACGTTGAAACCAGGATTAGATCCAGTGACGTTGACACCAGGATTAGATCCAGGGACGTTGACACCAAGATAAGATCCAGTGACGTTGACACCAGGATTAGATCCAGTGACGTTGACACCATGATTAGATATAGGGACGTTGACACCAGGATTAGATACAGGGACGTTAACACCAGGATTAGATCCAATGACGCTGACACCAGGATCACATCCAGTGACGTTCACACCAGGATTAGATCCAGTGACGTTGATACTAGGATTAGATCCAGGGACGTTGACTCCAGGAATAGATCCAGTGACGTTGACACCAGGATTAGATCCAGTGACTTTGACATCTGGATAAGATCCAGTGACGTTGACACCAGGATTAGATCCAGTGACGTTGACACCAGGATTAGATCCAGTGACGTTGACATCTGGATAAGATCCAGTGACGTTGACACCAGGATTAGATCCAGTGACGTTGACATCTGGATAAGATCCAGTGACGTTGACATCTGGATAAGATCCAGTGACGTTGACACCAGGATTAGATCCAGGGACGTTGACACCAGGAATATATCCAATGACGCTGACACCAGGATCAGATCCAGTGAAAATGACACCAGGATTAGATCTAGTGACGTTGATACTAGGATTAGATCCAGGGTCGTTGACTCCAGGATTTGATCCATTGACCTTGACACCAGTATTAGATAAAGGGACGTTGACACCAGGATTAGATTCAGGGACGTTGATACAGAGATAAGATCCAGTGACGTTGACACCAGGATAAATCCAGTGACGCTGACACCTGGATTAGATCCAGGGACGTTGACACTAAGATTAGATCCAGGGACGTTGACACCAGGATTAGGTCCAGGGACGTTGACACCAGGATTAGATCCAGGGATGTTGAAACCTGGATTAGATCCAGTGATGTTGACAGCAGGATTAGATCCAGGGTCGTTGACACCAGGATTAGATCCAGGGACCTGACACCAGGATAAGATCCAGTGACGTTGACACCAGGATTAGATCCAGGGTCCATGACACCAGGATTAGATCCAGGGTCGTTGACACCAGGATTAGATCCAGGGTCGTTGACAAAATGATTAGATCCAGTGACACAGACATCAGGATTATATCCAGTGATGCTGACACCAGGATTAGATCCAGGGACGTTGACACCAAGATTGGATCCAGGGACGTTGACACCAGGAATTGATCCAGGGACGTAGACACCAGGATTAGATGCAGGGACGTTGATACCAGGATTAGATCCAGGGACGTTGACACCAGGATTAGCTCCAGGGACGTTGACACCATTATTAGATCCAGGGTCGTTGACACCAGGATAAGATCCAGTGACGTTGACATCTGGATAAGATCCAGTGATGTTGACACCAGGATTAGTTCCAGGGACTTTGACTCCAGGATTAGATCCAGGGACGTTTACACCAGGATTAGATAAAGGGACGTTCACACCAGGATTAGATCCAGGACGTTCACACCAGGATTAGATAAAATGACGCTGACACCTTAACAGATCCAGAGACGTTGACACCAGTATTAGATCCAGTGACATTGACACCAGGATTAGATCCAGGGATGTTGACTCCAGGATTAGATCTAGTGACGCTGACACCAGTATTAGATCCAGGGATGTTGACTCCAGGATTAGATCTAGTGACGCTGACACCAGGATTAGATCCAGGGACGTTGACTCAAGGATTAAATCCAGTGAAGTTGACACCAGGATTAGATAAAGGGACGATCACACCAGGATTAGATCCAGGGACATTGACACCAGGAATAGATCCAATGACGCTGACACCAGGATCAGATCCAGTGACGATGACACCAGGATTAAATCTAGTGACGTTGATACTAGGATTAGATCCAGGGTTGTTGACTCCAGGATTTGATCCATTGACCTTGACAACAGTATTAGATAAAGGGACGTTGACACCAGGATTAGATCCAGGGACGTTGACACAATGATTAGATCCAGGGTCGTTGACACAATGATTAGATCCAGTGACACAGACACCAGAATTATATCCAGGGACGTTGACACCAGGATTAGATCCAGGGTCATTGACACCGAGATAAGATCCAGTGACATTGACACAAGGATTAGATCCAGTGACGCTGACACCTGGATTAGATCCTGGGACGTTGACACCATGATTAGATCCAGGGACGTTGATTCCGAGATAAGATCCAGTGACGTTGACACCAGGATTAGATCCAGTGACGCTGACACCTGGATTAGATCCAGGGACGTTGACACCAAGATTAGATCCAGGGACGTGGACACCAGGATTAGATTCAGGGACGTTGACACCAGGATTAGATCCAGGGACGTTGAAACCTGGATTAGATCCAGTGATGTTGACAGCAGGTTTAGATCCAGGGTCATTGACACCAGGATTAGATCCAGGGTCCATGACACCAGGATTAGATCCAGGGACGTTGACACCAGGACTAGATCCAGGGACGTTGACACCAGGATTAGTTCCAGTGATGCTGACTCCAGGATAAGATCCAGGGACGTTGACACAAAGATTAGATCCAGGGACGTTGAAACCAGGATTAGATCCAGTGACGTTGACACCAGGATTAGATCCAGGGATGTTGACACCAGGATTAGATCCAGGGTCGTTGACACCAAGATTAGATCCAGGGACCTTGACACCAGGATTAGATGCAGGGACGTTGATACCAGGATTAGATCCAGGGACGTTGACACCAGGATTAGCTCCAGGGACATTGACACCATTATTAGATACAGGGACGTTGACACCAGGATAAGATCCAGTGATGTTGATACCAGGATTAGATCCAGTGATGCTGACACCAGGATTAGATCCAAGGACGTTGACCCCAGGATTAGGTCCAGGGACACTGACGCCTGGATTAGATCCAGTGATGTTGACACCAGGATTAGATCCAGGGACGTTGACACCAGGATTAGATCAAGGGATGTTGACACCATGATAAGATCCTTTGACGTTGACAGCAGGATTATATCCCAGGACCATGACACCAGGATTAGATCCAGCACGTTGACACCAGGATTAGATCCAGGGACGTTGAAACCAGGATTAGTTCCAGTGATGCTGACACCAATATTAGATCAAGGGACGTTGAAAAAGGATTAGGTCCAGGGACGTTGACACCATGATTAGATCCAGGGACGTTGTCACCAAGATTAGATCTAGTGAAGTTGACACCAGGATTAGGTCCAGGAACGTTGACTTCAGGATTAGTTCCATGGACGTTGACACCAGGATTAGCTCCAGGTACGTTGACACCAGGATTAGATCCAGGGACGTTGACACCAGGATTAGATCCAGGGTCGTTGACACCAATATTAGATCCAGGGACGTTGACACCAGGATTAGATGCAGGGACGTTGATACCGGGATTAGATCCAGGGACGTTGACACCAGGATTAGCTCCAGGGACTTTGACACCATTATTAGATCCAGGGACTTTGACACCAGGATAAGATCCAGTGACGTTGACCCCAGGATTAGATCCAGTGACGCTGACACCAGGATTAGATCCAAGGACGTTGACACCAGGATTAGATCAAGGGACGTTGTCCCCAGGATTAGGTTCAGGGACACTGACGCCTGGATTAGATCCAGTGATGTTGACACCAGGATTAGATACAGGGACGTTAACACCAATATTAGATCCAGGGATGTTGACACCATGATAAGATCCAGTGACGTTGACACCAGGATTAGATCAAGGGACGTTGACACCAGGATTAGAACCAGGAACGTTGACACCTGGATTAGATCCAGTGATGTTGACACCAGGATTAGATCCAGGGTTGTTGACACCAGGATTAGATCCAGGGACCTTGACACCAGGATAAGATCCAGTGACTTTGACACCATTAAGATCCAGTAACACTGACACCAGGATTAGATCCAGAGACGTTGACACCAGGATTAGATGCAGGGACGTTGATACCAGGATTAGATCCAGGGACAATGACACCAGAATTAGCTGAAGGGACGTTGAATCAGGATTAGATCCAGGGACGTTGACACCAGGATAAGATCCAGTGACATTGACACCAGGATTAGATCCAGTGACACTGACACCAGGATTAGATCCAGGGACGTTGACACCAGGATTAGATCCAGGGACGTTGACACTGAGATAAGATCCAGTGACGTTGACACCAGGATTAGATCCAGTGACGCTGACACCTGGATTAGATCCAGGGATGGTGACACCAGGATTAGATCCAAGGACGTTGACACCAGGATTAGATCCAGGGTCGTTGACACCAAGATTAGATCCAGGGACCTTGACACCAGGATTAGTAGCAGGGACGTTGATACCAGGATTAGAAACAGGGACGTTGACACCAGGATTAGCTCCAGGGACGTTGACACCATTATTAGATCCAGGGACGTTGACACCAGGATAAGAACCAGTGATGTTGACACCAGGATTAGATCCAGTGATGTTGACACCAGGATTAGATCCAGTGACGCTGACACCAGGATTAGATCCAAGGACGTTGACACCAGAATTAGATCAAGGGACGTTGACTCCAGGATTAGGTCCAGGGACGTTGACACCAGGATTAGATCAAGGGATGTTGACACCAGGATTAGATCAAGGGATGTTGACACCATGATAAGATCCAGTGACGTTGACACCAGGATTATATCCCAGGACCATGACACTAGGATTAGATCCAGGCAGGTTGACACCAGGTTTAGATCCAGGGACGTTGAAACCAGGATTAGTTCGAGTGATGCTGACACCATTATTAGATCCAGGGACGTTGAAAAAGGATTAGGTCCAGGGACGTTGACACCAGGATTAGCTCCAGGTACGTTGACACCAGGATTAGATCCAAGGACGTTGACACCAGAATTAGATCAAGGGACGTTGACACCAGGATTAGATCCAGGGACGTTGACACCAGGAGTAGATCCAGTGACGCTGACACCTAGATTAGATCCAGGGACGTTGACACCAGGATTAGATCCAGGGACATTGATACCGCGATAAGATCCAGTGACGTTGACACCAGGATTAGATCCAGGGACGTTGACAAAAGGATTAGGTCCAGGGACGTTGACACCAGGATTAGTTCCAGAAACGTTGTCACCAAGATTAGATCCAGTGAAGTTGACACCAGGATTAGGTCCAGGGATGTTGACTCTAGGATTAGGTCCATGGACGTTGACACCAGGATTAGCTCCAGGGACGTTGACACCAGGATTATATCCAGTGACGTTGACACCAGGATTAGATAAAGGGACGTTGACACCAGGATTAGATACAGGGACGTTGAAACCTGGTTTAGATCCAATGACGCTGACACCAGGATCAGATCCAGTGACGTTGACACCAGGATTAGATCCAGGGACATTGACACAAGGATTAGATCCAGTGACGCTGAAACCAGGATTAGATCCAGGGACGTTGACACAAGGATAAGATCCAGTAAGGTTGACACCAGGATTAGATCCAGGGACGCTGAAACCAGGATTAGATCCAGGGACGTTGACTCCAAGATTAGATCCAGGGATGTTGACACCTGATTAGATCCAGTGATTTTGACACCAGGATTAGATCCACAGACGTTGACACCAGGATTAGATTCAGGGACCTTGACACCAGGATAAGATCCAGTGACGTTGACACCAGGATTAGATCCAGGGACCATGACACAAGGATTAGATCCAGGGACGTTGACACCAGGATTAGATCTAGAGAGGTTGACACCAGGATTAGATCCAGTGTCGTTCACACCAGGATTAGATCCAGTGACGTTGACATCTGGATAATATCCAGTGACGTTGACACCAGGATAAGTTCCAGGGACGTTGACTCCAGTATTAGATCCAGGGATGTTTACACCAGGATTAGATAAAGGGACATTCACACCAGGAATAGATCCAGGACGTTCACACCAGGATTAGATCCAATGATGCTGACACCTTATCAGATCCAGAGACGTTGACACCAGTATTAGATCCAGTGACATTGACACCAGGATTAGATCCAGGGATGTTGACTCCAGGATTAGATCTAGTGACGCTGACACCAGGATTAGATCCAGGAACGTTGACTCCAGGATTAAATCCAGTGATGTTGACACCAGGATTAGATAAAGGGACGTTCACACCAGGATTAGTCCAGGGACGTTGACACCAGGATTAGATCCAATGAAGCTGACACCAGGATCAGATCCAGTGACGATGACACCAGAATTAGATCTAGTGAGGTTGATACTAGGATTAGATCCAGGGTCGTTGACTCCAGGATTAGATCCATTGACCATGACACCAGTATTAGATAAAGGGACGTTGACACCATGATTAGATCCAGGGACGTTGACACAAGGATTAGATCCAGGGACGTTGACACAAGGATTACATCCAGTGATGCAGACACCAGGATTATATCCAGGGACGTTGACACCAGTATTAGATCCAGGGACGTTGACACCGAGATAAGATCCAGTGACGTTGACACCAGGATTAGATCCAGTGACGTTGACACCATGATTAGATATAGGGACGTTGACACCAGGATTAGATACAGGGACGTTAACACCAGGATTAGATCCAATGACGCTGACACCAGGATCAGATCCAGTGACGTTCACACCAGGATTAGATCCAGTGACGTTGATACTAGGATTAGATCCAGGGACGTTGACTCCAGGAATAGATCCAGTGACGTTGACACCAGGATTAGATCCAGTGACTCTGACATCTGGATAAGATCCAGTGACGTTGACACCAGGATTAGATCCAGTGACGTTGACACCAGGATTAGATCCAGTGACGTTGACATCTGGATAAGATCCAGTGACGTTGACACCAGGATTAGATCCAGTGACGTTGACACCAGGATTAGATCCAGTGACGTTGACATCTGGATAAGATCCAGTGATGTTGACACCAGGATTAGTTCCAGGGACGTTGACTCCAGGATTACATCCAGGGATGTTTACACCAGGATTAGATAAAGGGAAGTTCACACCAGGATTAGATCCAGGACGTTCACACCAGGATTAGATCCTATGATGCTAACACCTTATCAGTTCCAGAGACGTTGACACCAGTATTAGATCCACTGACATTGACACCAGTATTAGATCCAGGGATGTTGACTCCAGAATTAGATCTAGTGACGTTGACACCAGGATTAGATCCAGGGATGTTGACTCCAGGATTAGATCTAGTGACGCTAACACCAGGATTAGATCCAGGGACGTTGACTCAAGGATTAAATCAAGTGAAGTTGACACCAGGATTAGATAAAGGGACGTTCACACCAGGATTAGATCCAGGGACGTTGACACCAGGAATATATCCAATGACGCTGACACCAGGATCAGATCCAGTGAAAATGACACCAGGATTAGATCTAGTGACGTTGATACTAGGATTAGATCCAGGGTCGTTGACTCCAGGATTTGATCCATTGACCTTGACACCAGTATTAGATAAAGGGACGTTGACATCAGGATTAGATCCTCGGACGTTGACACAAGGATTAGATCCAGGGTCGTTGACAAAATGATTAGATCCAGTGACACAGACATCAGGATTATATCCAGGGAGGTTGACACCAGGATTAGATCCAGGGACGTTGACACCGAGATAAGATCCAGTGACGTTGACACCAGGATTAGATCCAGTGACGCTGACACCTGGATTAAATCCAGGGACGTTGACACCACGATTAGATCCAGGGACATTGATACAGAGATAAGATCCAGTGAAGTTGACACCAGGATTAGATCCAGTGACGCTGACACCTGGATTAGATCCAGGGACGTTGACACCAAGATTAGATCCAGGGACGTTGACACAAGGATTAGATCCAGGGACGTTGAAACCTGGATTAGATCCTGTGATGTTGACAGCAGGTTTAGATCCAGGGTCGTTGACACCAGGATTAGATCCAGGGTCCATGACACCAGGATTAGATCCAGGGACGTTGACACCAAGATTAGATCCAGGGACGTTGACACCAGGATTAGTTCCAGTGATGCTGACTCCAGGATTAGATCCAGTGACGCTGACACCAGGATTAGATCCAAGGACATTGACACCAGGATTAGATCAAGGGACGTTGACCCCAGGATTAGGTACAGGGACACTGATGCCTGGATTAGATCCAGTGATGTTGACACCAGGATTAGATCCAGGGACATTGACACCAGGATTAGATCAAGGGATGTTGACACCATGATAAGATCCAGTGACGTTGACAGCAGGATTATATCCCAGGACCATGACACCAGGATTAGATCCAGGCAGGTTGACACCAGGATTAGATCCAGGGACGTTGACACCAGGATAAGATCCAGTGACATTGACACCAGGATTAGATCCAGTGACTCTGACACCAGGATTAGATCCAGGGACGTTGACACCAGGATTAGATCCTGGGACGTTGACACCGAGATAAGATCCAGTGACGTTGACACCAGGATTAGATCCAGTGACGCTGACACCTGCTTAGATCCAGGGACGTTGACACCAAGATTAGATCCAGGGATGTTGACACCATGATTAGATTCAGGGACGTTGACACCAGCATTAGATCCAGGGACGTTGACACCAGGATTAGATCAAGGGATGTTGACACCATGATAAGATCCAGTGACGTTGACAGCAGGATTATATCCCAGGACCATGACACCAGGATTAGATCCAGGCAGGTTGACACCAGGATTAGATCCAGGGACGTTGAAACCAGGATTATTTCCAGTGATGCTGACACCATTATTAGATCCAGGGATGTTGAAAAAGGATTAGGTCCAGGGACGTTGACACCAGGATTAGATCCAGGGACGTTGATACCGAGATAAGATCCAGTGACGTTGACACCAGGATTAGATACAGTGACGCTGACACCTGGATTAGATCCAGGGACGTTGACACCAAGATTAGAGCCAGGGATGTTGACACCATGATTAGATTCCGGGACGTTGACACCAGCATTAGATCCAGGGACGTTGACACCAGGATTAGATCAAGGGATGTTGACACCATGATAAGATCCAGTGACGTTGACAGCAGGATTATATCCCAGGACCATGACACCAGGATTAGATCCAGGCAGGTTGACACCAAGATTAGATCCAGGGACGTTGAAACCAGGATTATTTCCAGTGATGCTGAAACCATTATTAGATCCAGGGACGTTGAAAAAGGATTAGGTCCAGGGACGTTGACACCAGGATTAGATCCAGGGACGTTGTCACCAAGATTAGATCTAGTGAAGTTGACACCAGGATTAGGTTCAGGGACATTGACTTCAGGATTAGGTCCATGGACGTTGACACCAGGATTAGATCAAGGGACGTTGACCACAGGATTAGGTCCAGGGACACTGACGCGTGGATTAGATACAGTGACACTGACACCCGGATTAGATCCAGGGACGTTGACACCAGGATTAGATCCAGGGACGTTGACATCAGGATTAGATCCAGGGTCGTTGACACCAAGATTAGATCCAGGGACATTGACACCAGGATTAGATGCAGGGACGTTGATATCGGGATTAGATCCAGGGACGTTGACACCAGGATTAGCTCCAGGGACTTTGACACCATTATTAGATCCAGGGACATTGACACCAGGATAAGATCCAGTGACGTTGACACCAGGATTAGATCCAAGGACGTTGACACCAGGATTAGATCAAGGGACGTTGACGCCAGGATTAGGTCCAGGGACACTGACGCGTGGATTAGATACAGTGACACTGACACCCGGATTAGATCCAGGGACGTTGACACCAGGATTAGATCCAGGGACGTTGACACCGAGATAAGATCCAGTGACGTTGACACCAGGATTAGCTCCAGGTACGTTGACATCAGGATTAGATCCAGGGTCGTTGACACCAAGATTAGATCCAGGGACGTTGACACCAGGATTAGATGCAGGGACGTTGATACCGGGATTAGATCCAGGGACGTTGACACCAGGATTAGCTCCAGGGACTTTGACACCATTATTAGATCCAGGGACTTTGACACCAGGATAAGATCCAGTGACGTTGACACCAGGATTAGATCCAGTGACACTGACACCAGGATAAGATCCAGTGACGTTGACACCAGGATTAGATCCAGGGACGTTGACACCAGGATTAGAAACAGGAACGTTGACACCTGGATTAGATCCAGTGATGTTGACACCAGGATTAGATCCAGGGTTGTTGACACCAGGATTAGATCCAGGGACCTTGACACCAGTATAAGATCCAGTGACGTTGACACCGTGATTAGATCCAGTGACACTGACACCAGGATTAGAACCAGAGACGTTGACACCAGGATTAGATGCAGGGATGTTGATACCAGGATTAGATCCAGGGACAATGATACCAGAATTAGCTGAAGGGACGTTGAACCAGGATTAGATCCAGGGACGTTGACACCAGGATAAGATCCAGTGACATTGACAATAGGATTAGATCCAGTGACACTGACACCAGGATTAGATCCAGTGACGCTGACACCTGGATTAGATCCAGGGACGTTGACACCAGGATTAGATCCAGGGACGTTGATACCGAGATAAGATCCAGTGACGTTGACACCAGGATCAGATCCAGTGACGCTGACACCTGGATTATATCCAGGGACGTTGACACCACGATTAGATCCAGGGACGTTGACACCAGGATTAGATTCAGGGACGTTGACACCAGGATTAGTTCCAGTGATGCTGACTCCAGGATTAGATCCAGGGACGTTGACACCAGGATTAGATCAAGGGATGTTGACAACATGATAAGATCCAGTGACGTTGACAGCAGGATTATATCCCAGGACCATGACACCAGGATTAGATCCAGGCAGGTTGAAACCAGGATTAGATCCAGGGACGTTGAAACCAGGATTAGTTCCAGTTATGCTGACACCATAATTAGATCCAGGGACGTTGAAAAAGGATTAGGTCCTGGGACGTTGACACCAGGATTAGATCCATGGACGTTGTCACCAAGATTAGATCTAGTGAAGTTGACACCAGGATTAGGTTAAGGGACATTGACTTCAGGATTAGGTCCATGTACGTTGACACCAGGATTAGCTCCAGGTACGTTGACACCAGGATTAGATCAAGGGACGTTGACACCAGGATTAGCTCCAGGGACTTTGACACCATTATGAGATCCAGGGACATTGACACCAGGATAAGATTCAGTGACGTTGACACCAGGATTAGGTCCAGTGACACTGACACCAGGATTAGATACAGGGACGTTGACACCAGGATTAGATCCAGGGATGTTGACACCATGATAAGATCCAGTGACGTTGACACCAGGATTAGATCCAGGGACGTTGACACCAGGATTAGAACCAGGAACCCTGACACCTGGATTAGATCCAGTGATGTTGACACCAGGATTAGATCCAGGGTTTTTGACACCAGGATTAGATCCAGGGACCTTGACACCAGTATAAGATCCAGTGACGTTGACACCATGATTAGATCCAGTGACCATGACACCAGGATTAGATCCAGAGACGTTGACACCAGGATTAGATGCAGGGACGTTGATACCAGGATTAGATCCAGGGACATTGATACCAGAATTAGCTGAAGGGACGTTGAACCAGGATTAGATCCAGGGACATTGACACCAGGATAAAATCCAGTGACATTGACACCAGGATTAGATCCAGTGACACTGACACCAGGATTAGATCCAAGGACGTTGACACCAGGATTAGATCCAGGGACGTTGATACCGAGATAAGATCCAGTGACGTTGACACTAGGATTAGATCCAGTGACGCTGACACCTGGATTAGATCCAGGGACGTTGACACCAAGATTAGATCCAGGGACGTTGACACCAGGATTAGATTCAGGGACGTTGACACCAGGATTAGATCCAGGGACAATGACACCAGGATTAGATCCAGGGACGTTGACACCAGGATTAGTTCCAGTGATGCTGACTCCAGGATTAGATCCAGGGACGTTGACACAAAGATTAGATCCAGGGACGTTGACACCAGGATTAGATCCAGTGACGTTGACACCAGGATTAGATCCAGGGACGTTGACACCAGGATTAGATCCAGTGACACTGACACCAGGATTAGATACAGGGACGTTGACACCAGGATTAGATCCAGTGACGTTGACACCAGGATTAGATCCAGGGACGTTGACACCAGGATTAGATCCAGTGACACTGACACCAGGATTAGATACAGGGACGTTGACACCAGGATTAGATCCAGGGATGTTGACACCATGATAAGATCCAGTGACGTTGACACCAGGATTAGATCCTGGGACGTTGACACCAGGATTAGAACCAGGAACGTTGACACCTGGTTTAGATCCAGTGATGTTGACACCAGGATTAGATCCAGGGTTGTTGACACCAGGATTAGATCCAGGGACCTTGACACCAGGATAAGATCCAGTGACGTTGACACCATGATTAGATCCAGTGACACTGACACCAGGATTAGATCCAGAGACGTTGACACCAGGATTAGATGCAGGGACTTTGATACCAGGATTAGATGCAGGGACGTTGACACCAGGATAAGATCCAGTGACATTGACACCAGGAATAGATCCAGTGACACTGACACCAGGATTAGATCCAGGGACGTTGATACCAGGATTAGATCCAGGGACGTTGACACCGAGATAAGATCCAGTGACGTTGACACCAGGATTAGATCCAGTGACGCTGACACCTGGATTAGATCCAGGGACGTTGACAACAAGATTAGATCCAGGGACGTTGACACCAGGATTAGATTCAGGGACGTTGACACCAGGATTAGATCCAGGGACAATGACACCAGGATTAGATCCAGGGACGTTGACACCAGGATTAGTTCCAGTGATGCTGACTCCAGGATTAGATCCAGGGACGTTGACACAAAGATTAGATCCAGGGACGTTGACACCAGGATTAGATCCAGTGACGTTGACACCAGGATTAGATCCAGGGACGTTGACACCAGGATTAGATCCAGGGTCGTTGACACCAAGATTAGATCCAGGGACCTTGACACCAGGATTAGATGCAGGGACGTTGATTCCAGGATTAGATCCAGGGACGTTGACACCAGGATTAGCTCCAGGGACGTTGACACCATTATTAGATCCAGGGACGTTGACACCAGGATAAGATCAGTGATGTTGACACCAGGATTAGATCCAGTGACGCTGACACCAGGATTAGATCCAAGGACATTGACACCAGGATTAGATCAAGGGACGTTGACCCCAGAATTAGGTCCAGGGACACTGACGCCTGGATTAGATCCAGTGATGTTGACACCAGGATTAGATCCAGGGACGTTGACACCAGGATTATATCAAGGGATGTTGACACCATGAGAAGATCCAGTGACGTTACACCAGGATTATATCCCAGGACCATGACACCAGGATTAGATCCAGGCAGGTTGAAACCAGGATTAGATCCAGGGACGTTGAAACCAGGATTAGTTCCAGTGATGCTGACACCATTATTAGATCCAGGGACGTTGAAAAATGATTAGGTCCAGGGACGTTGACACCAGGATTAGATCCAGGGATGTTGTCACCAAGATTAGATCTAGTGAAGTTGACACCAGGATTAGGTTCAGGGACGTTGACTTCAGGATTAGGTCCATGGACGTTGACACCAGGATTAGATCTAGTGACGCTGACACCAGGATTAGATCCAAGGACGTTGACACCAGGATTAGATCATGGGACGTTGACCCTAGGATTAGGTCCAGGGACACTGATGCCTGGATTAGATCCAGTGATGTTGACACCAGGATTAGTTACAGGGACGTTGACACCAGGATTAGATCCAGGGATGTTGACACCATGATAAGATCCAGTGACATGACACCAGGATTAGATCTAGGGACGATGACACCAGGATTATAACCAGGAACGTTGACACCTGGATTAGATCTAGTGATGTTGACACCAGGATTACATCCAGGGTTGTTGACACCAGGATTAGATCCAGGGACCTTGACACCAGGATAAGACCCAGTGACGTTGACACCATGATTAGATCCAGTGACATTGACACCAGGATTAGATCCAGAGACGTTGACACCAGAATTAGATGCAGGGACGTTGATACCAGGTTTAGATCCAGGGACAATGACACCAGGATTAGCTGAAGGGACGTTGAACCAGGATTAATTCCAGGGACGTTGACACCAGGATAAGATCCAGTGACATTGACACAAGGATTAGATCCAGTGACTCTGACACCAGGATTAGATCCAGGGACGTTGACACCAGGATTAGATCCTGGGACGTTGACACCGAGATAAGTTCCAGTGACGTTGACACCAGGATTAGATCCAGTGACGCTGACACCTGGATTAGATCCAGGGACCTTGATACCAGGATTAGATCCAGGGACGTTGATAACGAGATAAGATCCAGTGACGTTGACACCAGGATTAGATCCAGTGACGCTGACACCTGGATTAGATCCAGGGACCTTGACACCAAGATTAGATCCAGGGTCGTTGACACCAGGATTCGATTCAGGGACGTTGACACCAGCATTAGATCCAGGGATGTTGAAACCTGGATTAGATCCAGGGACGTTGATAACGAGATAAGATCCAGTGACATTGACACCAGGATTAGATCCAGTGACGCTGACACCTGGATTAGATCCAGGGACGTTGACACCAAGATTAGATCCAGGGACGTCGACACCAGGATTAGATTCACGGACGTTGACACCAGCATTAGATCCAGGGATGTTGAAACCTGGATTAGATGCAGTGATGTTGACCACAGGTTTAGATCAAGGGTCGTTGACACCAGGATTAGATCCAAGGTCCATGACACCAGGATTAGATCCACGGACGGTGACACCAGGATTAGATCCATGGACCTTGACACCAGGATTAGGTCCAGTGATGCTGACTCCA
Organism: Rattus norvegicus; assembly: GCF_036323735.1. Classification (NCBI taxonomy): domain Eukaryota; kingdom Metazoa; phylum Chordata; class Mammalia; order Rodentia; family Muridae; genus Rattus; species Rattus norvegicus. The sequence continues at coordinate 52,597,367 of NC_086040.1, forward strand.
TGATTAGTTCCAGGGATGTTTACACAATGATTAGATCCAGGGACGTTGACACCAGGATTAGATCTAGTGAAGTTGACACCAGGATTAGGTCCAGGGACGTTGACTTCAGGATTAGTTCCATGGACGTTGACACCAGGATTAGCTCCAGGTACGTTGACACCAGGATTAGATCAAGGGACGTTGACCCCAGGATTAGGTCCAGGGACACTAACTCCTGGATTAGATCCAGTGATGTTGACACCAGGATTAGATCCAGGGATGTTGACACCAGGATTAGATCAAGGGATGTTGACACCATGATAAGATCCAGTGACGTTGACACCAGGATTATATCCCAGGACCATGACACTAGGATTAGAATCAGGCAGGTTGACACCAGGATTAGATCCAGGGACGTTGAAACCAGGATTAGTTCCGTTGATGCTGACACCATTATTAGATCCAGGGACGTTGAAAAAGTATTAGGTCCAGGGACGTTGACACCAGGATTAGCTCCAGGTACGTTGACACCAGCATTAGATCCAGGGACGTTGACACCAGGATTAGATCCAGGGTCGTTGACACCAAGATTAGATCCAGGGACGTTGACACCAGGATTAGATGCAGGGACATTGATACCGGGATTAGATCCAGGGACGTTGACACCAGGATTAGCTCCAGGGACTTTGACACCTTGATTAGATCCAGGGAGGTTGACACCAGGATTAGATCAAGGGACGTTGACAAAAGTATTAGGTCCAGGGACGTTGACACCCGGATTAGTTCCAGAAACGTTGTCACCAAGATTAGATCCAGTGAAGTTGACACCAGGATTAGGACCAGGGATGTTGACTTCAGGATTAGGTCCATGGACGTTGACACCAGGATTAGCTCCAGGGACGTTGACACCAGGATTATATCCAGTGACGTTGACACCAGGATTAGATAAAGGGACGTTGACACCAGGATTAGATACAGGGACGTTGAAACCTGGTTTAGATCCAATGACGCACACACCAGGAACAGATCCAGTGACGTTGACACCAGGATTAGAACCAGGGACGTTGACACAAGGATTAGATCCAGGGACATTGACACAAGGATTAGATCCAGGGACGTTGACACAAGAATAAGATCCAGTAAGGTTGACACCAGGATTAGATCCAGGGACGCTGAAACCAGGATTAGATCCAGGGACGTTGTCACCAAGATTAGATCTAGTGAAGTTGACACCAGAATTAGGTCCAGGGACGTTGACTTCAGGATTAGGTCCATGGACGTTGACACCAGGATTAGATACAGGGACGTTAAAACCTGGTTTAGATCCAATGACGCTGACACCAGGAACAGATCCAGTGACATTGACACCAGGATTAGAACCAGGGACGTTGACACAAGGATTAGATCCAGGGACATTGACACAAGGATTAGATCCAGTGACGCTGACACCAGGATTAGATCCAGGGACGTTGACACAAGGATAAGATCCAGTAAGGTTGACACCAGGATTAGATCCAGGGACGCTGAAACCAGGATTAGATCCAGGGACGTTGTCACCAAGATTAGATCTAGTGAACTTGACACCAGGATTAGGTCCAGGGACGTTGACTTCAGGATTAGTTCCATGGACGTTGACACCAGGATTAGCTCCAGGTACGTTGACACCAGGATTAGATCAAGGGACGTTGACCCCAGGATTAGGTCCAGGGAAACTGACGCCTGGATTAGATCTAGTGATGTTGACAACAGGATTAGATACAGGGACGTTGACACCAGGATTAGATCCAGGGATGTTGACACCATGATAAGATCCAGTGACGTTGACACCAGGATTAGATCCAGGGACGTTGACACCAGGATTAGGTCCAGGGATGTTGACTTCAGGATTAGGTCCATGGACATTGACACCAGGATTAGCTCCAGGGACGTTGACACCAGGATTATATCCAGTGACGTTGACACCAGGATTAGATAAAGGGACGTTGAAACCAGGATTAGTTCCGGTGATGCTGACACCATTATTAGATCCAGGGACGTTGAAAAAGTATTAGGTCCAGGGACGTTGACACCAGGATTAGCTCCAGGTACGTTGACACCAGCATTAGATCCAGGGACGTTGACACCAGGATTAGATCCAGGGTCGTTGACACCAAGATTAGATCCAGGGACGTTGACACCAGGATTAGATGCAGGGACATTGATACCGGGATTAGATCCAGGGACGTTGACACCAGGATTAGCTCCAGGGACTTTGACACCTTGATTAGATCCAGGGAGGTTGACACCAGTATTAGATCCAGGGACGTTGACAAAAGGATTAGGTCCAGGGATGTTGACACCCGGATTAGTTCCAGAAACGTTGTCACCAAGATTAGATCCAGTGAAGTTGACACCAGGATTAGGTCCAGGGATGTTGACTTCAGGATTAGGTCCATGGACGTTGACACCAGGATTAGCTCCAGGGACGTTGACACGAGGATTATATCCAGTGACGTTGACACCAGGATTAGATAAAGGGACGTTGACACCAGGATCAGATACAGGGACGTTGAAACCTGGTTTAGATCCAATGACGCTGACCAGGAACAGATCCAGTGACGTTGACACCAGGATTAGAACCAGGGACGTTGACACAAGGATTAGATCCAGGGACATTGACACAAGGATTAGATCCAGTGACGCTGACACCAGGATTAGATCCAGGGACGTTGACACAAGAATAAGATCCAGTAAGGTTGACACCAGGATTAGATCCAGGGACGCTGAAACCAGGATTAGATCCAGGGACGTTGTCACCATGATTAGATCTAGTGAAGATGACACCAGGATTAGGTCCAGGGACGTTGACTTCAGGATTAGGTCCATGGACGTTGACACCAGGATTAGATACAGGGACGTTAAAACCTGGTTTAGATCCAATGACGCTGACACCAGGAACAGATCCAGTGACATTGACACCAGGATTAGAACCAGGGACGTTGACACAAGGATTAGATCCAGGGACATTGACACAAGGATTAGATCCAGTGACGCTGACACCAGGATTAGATCCAGGGACGTTGACACAAGGATAAGATCCAGTAAGGTTGACACCAGGATTAGATCCAGGGACGCTGAAACCAGGATTAGATCCAGGAACGTTGTCACCAAGATTAGATCTAGTGAAGTTGACACCAGGATTAGGTCCAGGGACGTTGACTTCAGGATTAGTTCCATGGACGTTGACACCAGGATTACCTCCAGGTACGTTGACACCAGGATTAGATCCAGGGACCTTGACACCAGGATTAGATCCAGGGACGCTGAAACCAGGATTAGATCCAGGGACGTTGTCACCAAGATTAGATCTAGTGAAGATGACACCAGGATTAGGTCCAGGGACGTTGACTTCAGGATTAGGTCCATGGACGTTGACACCAGGATTAGCTCCAGGTACGTTGACACCAGGATTATATCCAGTGACGTTGACACCAGGATTAGATCCAGTAACGTTGACACCAGGATTAGATAAAGGGACGTTGACACCAGGATTAGATACAGGGACGTTAAAACCTGGTTTAGATCCAATGACGCTGACACCAGGAACAGATCCCGTGACATTGACACCAGGATTAGAACCAGGGACGTTGACACAAGGATTAGATCAAGGGACATTGACACAAGGATTAGATCCAGTGACGCTGACACCAGGATTAGATCCATGGACGTTGACACAAGGATAAGATCCAGTAAGGTTGACACCAGGATTAGATCCAGGGACGCTGAAACCAGGATTAGATCCAGGGACGTTGTCACCAAGATTAGATCTAGTGAAGTTGACACCAGGATTAGGTCCAGGGACGTTGACTTCAGGATTAGTTCCATGGACGTTGACACCAGGATTAGCTCCAGGAACGTTGACACCAGGATTAGATCCAGGGACCTTGACACCAGGATTAGATCCAGGGACGCTGAAACCAGGATTAGATCCAGGGACGTTGTCACCAAGATTAGATCTAGTGAAGATGACACCAGGATTAGGTCCAGGGACGTTGACTTCAGGATTAGGTCCATGGACGTTGACACCAGGATTAGCTCCAGGTACGTTGACACCAGGATTATATCCAGTGACGTTGACACCAGGATTAGATCCAGTGACGTTGACACCAGGATTAGATAAAGGGACGTTGACACCAGGATTAGATACAGGGACGTTAAAACCTGGTTTAGATCCAATGACGCTGACACCAGGAACAGATCCCGTGACATTGACACCAGGATTAGAACCAGGGACGTTGACACAAGGATTAGATCCAGGGACATTGACACAAGGATTAGATCCAGGGACGCTGACACCAGGATTAGATCCAGGGACGTTGACACAAGGATAAGATCCAGTAAGGTTGACACCAGGATTAGATCCAGGGACGCTGAAACCAGGATTAGATCCAGGGACGTTGTCACCAAGATTAGATCTAGTGAAGTTGACACCAGGATTAGGTCCATGGACGTTGACTTCAGGATTAGTTCCATGGACGTTGACACCAGGATTAGCTCCAGGTACGTTGACACCAGGATTAGATCCAGGGCCCTTGACACCAGGAATAGATCCAGGGTCATTGACACCAAGATTAGATCCAGGGACGTTGACACCTGGATTAGATGCAGGGACGTTGATACCGGGATTAGATCCAGGGACGTTGACACCAGGATTAGCTCCAGGGACTTTGACACCATTATTAGATCCAGGGACTTTGACAACAGGATAAGATCCAGTGACGTTTACACCAGGATTAGATCCAGTGACGCTGACACCAGGATTAGATCCAAGGATGTTGACACCAGGATTAGATCAAGGGACGTTGACCCCAGGATTAGGTCCAGGGAAACTGACGCCTGGATTAGATCTAGTGATGTTGACAACAGGATTAGATACAGGGACGTTGACACCAGGATTAGATCCAGGGATGTTGACACCATGATAAGATCCAGTGACGTTGACACCAGGATTCGATCCAGGGACGTTGACACCAGGATTAGAACCAGGAACGTTGACACCTGGATTAGATCCAGTGATGTTGACACCAGGATTAGATCCATGGTGTTGACACCAGGATTAGATCCAGGGACCTTGACACCAGGATAAGATCCAGTGACGTGACACCATGATTAGATCCAGTGACACTGACTCCAGGATTAGATCTAGAGACGTTGACACCAGGATTAGATGCAGGGACGTTGATACCAGGATTAGATCCAGGGACAATGACACCAGGATTAGCTGAAGGGACTTTAAATCAGGATTAGATCCAGGGACGTTGACACCAGGATAAATCCAGTGACATTGACACCAGGATTAGATCCGGTGACACTGACAGCAGGATTAGATCCAGGGATGTTGACACCAGGATTAGATCCTGGGACGTTGACACCGAGATAAGATCCAGTGTTGTTGACACCAGGATTAGATCAAGTGACGCTGACACCTGGATTAGATCCAGGGACATTGACACCAGGATTAGATACAGGGACGTTGATGCCGAGATAAGATCCAGTGACGTTGACACCAGGATTAGATCCGGTGACACTGACAGCTGGATTAGATCCAGGGACGTTGACACCAAGATTAGATACAGGGACGTTGACACCAGGATTTGATTCAGGGACGTTGACACCAGGATTAGATCCAGGGACTTTGAAACCTGGATTAGATCCAGTGATGTTGACAGCAGGTTTAGATCAAGGGTCGTTGACACCAGGATTAGATCCAGGATCCATGACACCAGGATTAGATCCAGGGACGTTGACACCAGGATTAGATCCAGGGACGTTGACACCAGGATTAGTTCCAGTGATGCTGACCCCAGGATTAGATCCAGGGACGTTGACACAAAGATTAGATCCAGGGACGTTGACACCAGGATTAGATGCAGGGACGTTGACACCAGAATTAGATCAAGGGACGTTGACCCCAGGATTAGGTCCAGGGACACTGACGCCTGGATTAGATCCAGGGACGGTGACACCAGGATTAGTTCCAGTGACGCTGACACCAGGATTAGATCCAGGGACGTTGACACAAAGATTAGATCCAAGGACGTTGACACCAGGATTAGATCCAGGGACGTTGACACCAGGATTAGTTCCAGTGATGCTGACCCCAGGATTAGATCCAGGGACGTTGACACAAAGATTAGATCCAGGGACCTTGACACCAGGATTAGATGCAGGGACGTTGACACCAGATTAGATCCAGGGACGTTGAAAAAGGATTAGGTCCAGGGACGTTGACACCAGGATTAGCTCCAGGTACGTTGACACCAGGATTAGATCCAAGGACGTTGACACCAGAATTAGATCAAGGGACGTGGACCCCAGGATTAGATCCAGTAACGTTGACACCAGGATTAGATCCAGTGACGCTGACACCTGGATTAGATCCAGGGACGTTGACACCAGGATTAGATCCAGGGAAGTTGATACCGCGATAAGGTCCAGTGACGTTGACACCAGGATTAGATCCAGGGACGTTGACAAAAGGATTAGGTCCAGGGATGTTGACACCAGGATTAGTTCCAAAAACGTTGTCACCAAGATTAGATCCAGTGAAGTTGACACCAGGATTAGGTCCAGGGATGTTGACTTCAGGATTAGGTCCATGGACGTTGACACCAGGATTAGCTCCAAGGACACTGACGCCTGGATTATATCCAGTGATGTTGACACCAGGATTAGATACAGGGACGTTGACACCAGGATTAGATCCAGGGATGTTGACACCATGATAAGATCCAGTGACGTGACACCAGGATTAGATCTAGGGACGTTGACACCAGGATTAGATCCAGTGACGTTGACATCTGGATAATATCCAGTGACATTGACACCAGGATAAGTTCCAGGGACGTTGACTCCAGTATTAGATCCAGGGATGTTTACACCAGGATTAGATAAAGGGACGTTCACACCAGGAATAGATCCAGGACGTTCACACCAGAATTAGATCCAATGATGCTGACACCTTATCAGATCCAGAGACGTTGACACCAGTATTAGATACAGTGACATTGACACCAGGATTAGATCCAGGGATGTTGACTCCAGGATTAGATCTAGTGACGCTGACACCAGGATTAGATCCAGGGCCGTTGACTCCAGGATTAAATCCAGTGATGTTGACACCAGGATTAGATAAAGGGACGTTCACACCAGGATTAGATCCAGGGACGTTGACACCAGGATTAGATCCAATGACGCTGACACCAGGATCAGATCCAGTGACGATGACACCAGAATTAGATCTAGTGCGGTTGATACTAGGATTAGATCCAGGGTCGTTGACTCCAGGATTAGATCCATTGACCATGATACCAGTATTAGATAAAGGGACGTTGACACCAGGATTAGATCCAGGGACGTTGACACAATGATTAGATCCAGGGTCGTTGACACAAAGATTAGATCCAGTGACACAGACACCAGAATTATATCCAGGGACGTTGACACCAGGATTAGATCCAGGGACGTTGACACCGAGATAAGATCCAGTGACGTTGACACCAGGATTAGTTCCAGTGACGTTGACACCATGATTAGATAAAGGGACGTTAACACCAGGATTAGATACAGGGACGTTGACACCAGGATTAGATCCAATGACGCTGACACCAGGATCAGATCCTGTGACGTTCACACCAGGATTAGATCCAGTGATGTTGATACTAGGATTAGATCCAGTGACGTTGACTCCAGGAATAGATCCAGTGACGTTGACACCAGGATTAGATCCAGTGACGTTGACATCTGGATAAGATCCAGTGACGTTGACACCAGGATTAGATCCAGTGACGTTGACACCAGGATTAGATCCAGTGACGTTGACATCTGGATAAGATCCAGTGACGTTGACACCAGGATTAGTTCCAGGGACGTTGACTCCAGGATTACATCCAGGGATGTTTACACTAGGATTAGATAAAGGGAAGTTCACACCAGGATTAGATCCAGGACGTTCACACCAGGATTAGATCCAATGATGCTAACACCTTATCAGTTCAAGAGACGTTGACACCAGTATTAGATCCAGTGACATTGACACCAGGATTAGATCCAGGGATGTTGACTCCAGAATTAGATCTAGTGACGTTGACACCAGGATTAGATCCAGGGATGTTGACTCCAGGATTAAATCTAGTGACGCTGACACCAGGATTAGATCCAGGGACGTTGACTCAAGGATTAAATCAAGTGAAGTTGACACCAGGATTAGATAAAGGGACGTTCACACCAGGATTAGATCCAGGGACGTTGACACCAGGAATATATCCAATGAAGCTGACACCAGGATCAGATCCAGTGACGATGACACCAGGATTAGATCAAGTGACGTTGATACTAGGATTAGATCCAGGGTCGTTGACTCCAGGATTTGATCCATTGACCTTGACACCAGTATTAGATAAAGGGACGTTGATACCAGGATTAGATCCAGGGACGTTGACACAAGGATTAGATCCAGGGTCGTTGACAAAATGATTAGATCAAGTGACACAGACACCAGGATTATATCCAGGGACGTTGACACCAGGATTAGATCCAGGGACGTTGACACCGAGATAAGATCCAGTGACGTTGACACCAGGATTAGATCCAGTGACGCTGACACCTGGATTAGATCCAGGGACGTATACACCAGGATTAGATCCAGGGACGTTGATACAGAGATAAGATCCAGTGACGTAGACACCAGGATTAGATCCAGTGACGCTGACACCTGGATTAGATCCAGGGACGTTGACACCAGGATTAGATCCAGGGACGTTGATACAGAGATAAGATCCAGTGACGTAGACACCAGGATTAGATCCAGTGACGCTGACACCTGGATTAGATCCAGGGACGTTGACACCAAGATTAGATCTAGGGACGTTGACACCAGGATTAGATTCAGGGAAGTTGACACCAGGATTAGATCCAGGGACGTTGAAACCTGGATTAGATCCAGTGATGTTGACAGCAGGTTTAGATCCAGGGTCGTTGACACCAGGATTAGATCCAGGGTCCATGACACCAGGATTAGATCCAGGGACGTTGACACCAGGATTAGATCCAGGGACGTTGACACCAGGATTAGTTCCAGTGATGCTGACTCCAGGATTAGATCCAGGGACGTTGACACAAAGATTAGATCCTGGGACGTTGACACTAGGATTAGATCCAGTGACGTTGACACCAGGATTAGATCCAGGGACGTTGACACCAGGATTAGATCCAGGGTCGTTGACACCAAGATTAGATCCAGGGACCTTGACACCAGGATTAGATGCAGGGACGTTGATACCAGGATTAGATCCAGGGACGTTGACACCAGGATTAGCTCCAGGGACGTTGACACCATTATTAGATCCAGGGACGTTGACACCAGGATAAGATCCAGTGATGTTGACACCAGGATTAGATCCAGTGACGCTAACACCAGGATTAGATCCAAGGACGTTGACACCAGGATTAGATCAAGGGACGTTGACCCCAGGATTAGGTCCAGGGACACTGACGCCTGGATTAGATCCAGTGATGTTGACACCAGGATTAGATCCAGGGACGTTGACACCAGGATTAGATCAAGGGATGTTGACACCATGATAAGATCCAGTGACGTTGACAGCAGGATTATATCCCAGGACCATGACACCAGGATTAGATCCAGGCAGGTTGACACCAGGATTAGATCCAGGGACGTTGAAACCAGGATTAGTTCCAGTGATGCTGACACCATTATTAGATCCAGGGACGTTGAAAAAGGATTAGGTCCAGGGACGTTTACACCAGGATAAGATCCTGGGACGTTGTCACCAAGATTAGATCTAGTGAAGTTGACACCAGGATTAGGTTCAGGGACATTGACTTCAGGATTAGGTCCATGGACGTTGACACCAGGATTAGCTCCAGGTACGTTGACACCAGGATTAGATCCAGGGACGTTGCCACCAGGATTAGATCCAGGGTCGTTGACACCAAGATTAGATCCAGGGACGTTGACACCAGGATTAGATGCAGGGACGTTGATACCGGGATTAGATCCAGGGACGTTGACACCAGGATTAGCTCCAGGGACTTTGACACCATTATTAGATCCAGGGACTTTGACACCAGGATAAGATCCAGTGACGTTGACACCAGGATTAGATCCAGTGATGCTGACACCAGGATTAGATCCAAAGACGTTGACACCACGATTAGATCAAGGGACGTTGACCCCAGGATTAGGTCCAGGGACAATGACGCCTGGATTAGATCCAGTGATGTTGACACCAGGATTAGATACAGGGACGTTGACACCAGGATTAGATCCAGGGATGTTGACACCATGATAAGATCCAGTGACGTTGACACCAGAATTAGAACCAGGAACGTTGACACCTGGATTAGATCCAGTGATGTTGACACCAGGATTAGATCCAGGGTTGTTGACACCAGGATTAGATCCAGGGACCTTGACACCAGGATTAGTTCCAGTGATGCTGACTCCAGGATTAGATCCAGGTACGTTGACACAAAGATTAGATCCAGGGATATTGACACCAGGATTAGATCCAGGGACGTTGACACAAAGATTAGATCCAGGGACATTGACACCAGGATTAGATCCAGTTACGTTGACACCAGGATTAGCTCCAGGGACTTTGACATCATTATTAGATCCAGGGACGTTGACACCAGGATAAGATCCAGTGATGTTGACACCAGGATTAGATCCAGTGATGATGACACCAGGATTAGATACAAGGACATTGACACCAGGATTAGATCAAGGGACGTTGACCCCAAATTAGGTCCAGGGACACTGACGCCTGGATTAGATCCAGGGACGTTGACACCAGGATTATATCATGGGATGTTGAAACCATGAGAAGATCCAGTGACGTTGACACCAGGATTATATCCCATGACCATGACACCAGGATTAGATCCAGGCAGGTTGACACCAGGATTAGATCCAGGGACGTTGAAACCAGGATTAGTTCCAGTGATGCTGACACCATTATTAGATCCAGGGACGTTGAAAAAGGATTAGGTCCAGGGACCTTGACACCAGGATTAGATCCAGGGATGTTGTCACCAAGATTAGATCTAGTGAAGTTGACACCAGGATTAGGTCCAGGGACGTTGACTTCAGGATTAGGTCCATGGACGTTGACACCAGGATTAGATCCAGTGACGCTGACACCAGGATTAGATCCAAGGACGTTGACACCAGGATTAGATCAAGGGACGTTGACCCCAGGATTAGGTCCAGGGACACTGACGCCTGGATTAGATCCAGTGATGTTGACACCAGGATTAAATCCAGGGTTGTTGACACCAGGATTAGAATCAGGGACCTAGACACCAGGATAAGATCCAGTGACGTTGACACCATGATTAGATCCAGTGACACTGACACCAGGATTAGATCCAGAGACGTTGACACCAGGATTAGATGCAGGGACGTTGACACCAGGATTAGATCCAGGGACAATGACACCAGGATTAGCTGAAGGGACGTTGAACCAGGATTAGATCCAGGGACGTTGACACCAGGATAAGACCAGTGACATTGACACCAGGATTAGATCCAGTGACTCTGAAACCAGGATTAGATCCAGGGACGTTGACACTAGGATTAGATCCTGGGACGTTGACACCGAGATAAGATCCAGTGAAGTTGACACCAGGATTAAATCCAGTGACGCTGACACCTGGATTAGTTCCAGGGACGTTGACACCTGGATTAGATCCAGGGACGTTGACACCAAGATTAGATCCAGAGACGTTGACACCAGGATTAGATTCAGGGACGTTGACACCAGGATTAGATCCAGGGACGTTCAAACCTTGATTAGATCCAGTGATGTTGACAGCAGGTTTATATTCAGGGTCGTTGACACCAGGATTAGATCCAGGGTCCATGACACCAGGATTAGATACAGGGACATTGACACCAGGATTAGATCCAGGGACGTTGACACCAGGATTAGTTCCAGTGATGCTGACTCCAGGATTAGATCCAGGTACGTTGACACAAAGATTAGATCCAGGGACATTGACACCAGGATTAGGTCCAGTTACGTTGACACCAGGATTAGATCCAGGGACATTGACACCAGGATTAGATCCAGTTACGTTGACACCAGGATTAGATCCAAGGACGTTGACACCAGGATTAGTTCCAGGGTCGTTGACACCAAGATTAGATCCAGGGACCTTGACACCAGGATTAGATGCAGGGACGTTGATACCAGGATTAGATCCAGGGACGTTGACACAAAGATTAGATCCAGGGACATTGACACCAGGATTAGATACAGTTACGTTGACACCAGGGTTAGCTCCAGGGACTTTGACATCATTATTAGATCCAGGGACGTTGACACCAGGATAAGATCCAGTGATGTTGACACCAGGATTAGATCCAGTGACGCTGACAGCAGGATTATATCATGGGATGTTGAAACCATGAGAAGATCCAGTGACGTTGACCCCAGAATTAGGTCCAGGGACACTGACGCCTGGATTAGATCCAGGGACGTTGACACCAGGATTATATCATGGGATGTTGAAACCATGAGAAGATCCAGTGACGTTGACACCAGGATTATATCCCATGACCATGACACCAGGATTAGATCCAGGCAGGTTGACACCAGGATTAGATCCAGGGACGTTGAAACCAGGATTAGTTCCAGTGATGCTGACACCATTATTAGATCCAGGGACGTTGAAAAAGGATTAGGTCCAGGGACGTTGAAACCAGGATTAGATCCAGGGATGTTGTCACCAAGATTAGATCTGGTGAAGTTGACACAAGGATTAGGTCCAGGGACGTTGACTTCAGGATTAGGTCCATGAACGTTGACACCAGGATTAGATCCAGTGACGCTGACACCAGGATTAGATCCAAGGACGTTGACACCAAGATTAAATCAAGGGACGTTGACCCCAGGATTAGGTCCAGGGACACTGACGCCTGGATTAGATCCAGTGATGTTGACACCAGTATTAGATACAGGGACGTTGACACCAGGATTAGATCCAGGGATGTTGACACCATGATAAGATCCAGTGACGTGACACCAGGATTAGATCTAGGGACGTTGACACCAGGATTAGAACCAGGAACGTTGACACCTGGATTAGATCTAGTGATGTTGACACCAGGATTAAATCCAGGGTGGTTGACACCAGAATTAGATCCAGGGACCTTGACAACAGGATAAGATCCTGTGACGTTGACACCATGATTAGATCCAGTGACACTGACACCAGGATTAGATCCAGAGACGTTGACACCAGGATTAGATCCTGGGACGTTGACACCGAGATAAGATCCAGTGACGTTGACACCAGGATTAGATCCAGTGACGCTGACACCAGGATTAGATCCAGTGACACTGACACCAGGATTAGATCCAGGGACGTTGACACCAGGATTAGATCCTGGGACGTTGACACCGAGATAAGATCCAGTGACGTTGACACCAGGATTAGATCCAGTGACGCTGACACCTGGATTAGATCCAGGGACGTTGACACCAGGATTAGATCCAGGGACGTTGATACCGAGATAAGATCCAGTGACGTTGACACCAGGATTAGATCCAGTGACGCTGACACCTGGATTAGATCCAGGGACGTTGACACCAAGATTAGATCCAGGGACGTTGACACCATGATTAGATTCAGGGACGTTGACACCAGGATTAGATCCACGGACGTTGATACCATGATTAGATCCAGGGACGTTGACACCAGGATTAGATCCAGGGTCGTTGACACCAAGATTAGATCCAGGGACCTTGACACCAGGATTAGATGCAGGGATGTTGACATCATGATAAGATCCAGTGACGATGACAGCAGGATTATATCCCAGGACCATGACACCAGGATTAGATCCAGGCAGGTTGACACCAGGATTAGATCCAGGGACGTTGAAACCAGGATTAGTTCCAGTGATGCTGACACCATTATTAGATCCAGGGACGTTGAAAAAGGATTAGGTCCAGGGACGTTGACACCAGGATTAGATCCAGGGACGTTGTCACCAAGATTAGATCTAGTGAAGTTGACACCAGGATTAGGTTCAGGGACATTGACTTCAGGATTAGGTCCATGGATGTTGACACCAGGATTAGCTCCAGGTACGTTGACACCAGGATTAGATCCAGGGACGTTGACACCAGGATTAGATCCAGGGTCGTTGACACCAAGATTAGATCCAGGGACGTTGACACCAGGATTAGATGCAGGGACGTTGATACCGGGATTAGATCCAGGGACGTTGACACCAGGATTAGCTCCAGGGTCTTTGACACCATTATTAGATCCAGGGACTTTGACATCAGGATAAGATCCAGTGACGTTGACACCAGGATTAGATCCAGTGACACTGACACCAGGATTAGATCCAAGGACGTTGACACCAGGATTATCAAGGGACGTTGACCCCAGGATTAGGTCCAGGGACATTGACGCCTGGATTAGATCCAGTGATGTTGACACCAGGATTAGATACAGGGACGTTGACACCAGGATTAGATCCAGGGACCTTGACACCAGGATAAGATCCAGTGACGTTGAGACCATGATTAGATCCAGTGACACTGACACCAGGATTAGATCCAGAGACGTTGACACCAGGATTAGATGCAGGGACGTTGATACCAGGATTAGATCCAGGGACAATGATACCAGAATTAGCTGAAGGGACGTTGAACCAGGATTAGATCCAGGGACGTTGACACCAGGATAAGATCCAGTGACATTGACACCAGGATTAGATCCAGTGACACTGACACCAGGATTAGATCCAGGGACGTTGACACCAGGATTAGATCCAGGGACGTTGACACCGAGATAAGATCCAGTGACGTTGACACCAGGATTAGATCCAGTGACGCTGACACCTGGATTAGATCCAGGGACGTTGACACCAGGATTAGATCCAGGGACGTTGACACCAGGATTAGATCCAGTGACGCTGACACCTGGATTAGATCCAGGGACGTTGACACCAAGATTAGATCCAGGGACGTTGACACCAGGATTAGATTCAGGGACGTTGACACCTGGATTAGATCCAGGGACGTTGATACCTGGATTAGATCCAGTGATGTTGACAGCAGGTTTAGATCCAGGGTCGTTGACACCAGGATTAGATCCAGGGTCCATGACACCAGGATTAGATCCAGGGACATTGACACCAGGATTAGATCCAGGGACGTTGACACCAGGATTAGTTCCAGTGATGCTGACTCCAGGATTAGATCCAGGGACGTTGACACAAAGATTAGATCCAGGGACGTTGACACCAGGATTAGATCCAGTGACGTTGACACCAGGATTAGATCCAGGGACGCTGACACCAGGATTAGATCCAGGGTCGTTGACACCAAGATTAGATCCAGGGACCTTGACACCAGGATTAGATGCAGGGACGTTGATACCAGGATTAGATCCAGGGACGTTGACACCAGGATTAGCTCCAGGGACGTTGACACCATTATTAGATCCAGGGACGTTGACACCAGGTAAGATCCAGTGATGTTGACACCAGGTTAGATCCAGTGACGCTGACACCAGGATTAGATCCAAGGACAATGACACCAGGATTAGATCAAGGGACGTTGACCCCAGAATTAGGTCCAGGGACACTGACGCCTGGATTAGATCCAGTGATGTTAACACCAGGATTAGATCCAGGGACGTTGACACCAGGATTATATCAAGGGATGTTGACATCATGATAAGATCCAGTGACGTTGACACCAGGATTAGATCCAGTGACGCTGACACCTGGATTAGATCCAGGGACGTTGACACCTGGATTAGATCCAGGGACGTTGACACCAAGTATGATCCAGAGACGTTGACACCAGGATTAGATTCAGGGACATTGACACCAGGATTAGATCCAGGGACGTTCAAACCTTGATTAGATCC
The DNA here is from genome assembly GCF_036323735.1 of Rattus norvegicus. Classification (NCBI taxonomy): domain Eukaryota; kingdom Metazoa; phylum Chordata; class Mammalia; order Rodentia; family Muridae; genus Rattus; species Rattus norvegicus. The sequence goes on from NC_086040.1 coordinate 52,613,306, forward strand.
AGTGATGTTGACAGCAGGTTTAGATTCAGGGTCGAGGACACCAGGATTAGATCCAGGGTCCATGACACCAGGATTAGATACAGGGACATTGACACCAGGATTAGATCGAGGGACGTTGACACCAGGATTAGTTCCAGTGATGCCGACTCCAGGATTAGATCCAGGGACGTTGACACAAAGATTAGATCCAGGGATATTGACACCAGGATTAGATCCAGTTACGTTGACACCAGGATTAGATCCAGGGACATTGACACCAGGATTAGATCCAGTTACGTTGACACCAGGATTAGATCCAGGGACGTTGACAAAAGGATTAGGTCCAGGGACGTTGACACCCGGATTAGTTCCAGAAACGTTGTCACCAAGATTAGATCCAGTGAAGTTGACACCAGGATTAGGTCCAGGGATGTTGACTTCAGGATTAGGTCCATGGACGTTGACACCAGGATTAGCTCCAGGGACGTTGACACCAGGATTATATCCAGTGACGTTGACACCAGGATTAGAACCAGGGACGTTGACACAAGGATTAGATCCAGGGACATTGACACAAGGATTAGATCCAGTGACGCTGACACCAGGATTAGATCCAGGGACGTTGACACAAGGATAACATCCAGTAAGGTTGACACCAGGATTAGATCCAGGGACGCTGAAACCAGGATTAGATCCAGGGACGTTGACACCAAGATTAGATCCAGTGATGTTGACACCTGGATTAGATCCAGTGACGTTGACACAAGTATTAGATCCAGGGATGTTGACACCTGATTAGATCCAGTGATGTTGACACCAGGATTAGATCCAGGGGCGTTGACACCAGGATTAGATTCAGGGACCTTGACACCAGGATAAGATCCAGTGACGTTGACACCAGGATTAGATACAGGGACCATGACACAACGATTAGATCCAGGGACATTGACACAAGGATTAGATCCAGTGACGCTGACACCAGGATTAGATCCAGGGACGTTGACACAAGGATAAGATCCAGTAAGGTTGACACCAGGATTAGATCCAGGGACGCTGAAACCAGGATTAGATCCAGGGACGTTGACACCAAGATTAGATCCAGTGATGTTGACACCTGGATTAGATCCAGTGACGTTGACACAAGTATTAGATCCAGGGATGTTGACACCTGATTAGATCCAGTGATGTTGACACCAGGATTAGATCCAGGGGCGTTGACACCAGGATTAGATTCAGGGACCTTGACACCAGGATAAGATCCAGTGACGTTGACACCAGGATTAGATCCAGGGACCATGACACAAGGATTAGATCCAGGGACGTTGACACAAGGATCAGATCCAGAGAGGTTGACACCAGGATCAGATCCAGTGTTGTTCACACCAGGATTAGATCCAGTGACGTTGACATCTGGATAATATCCAGTGACGTTGACACCAGGATAAGTTCCAGGGACGTTGACTCCAGGATTAGATCCAGGGATGTTTGCACCAGGATTAGATAAAGGGACGTTCACACCAGGAATAGATCCAGGACGTTCACACCAGGATTAGATCCAATGATGCTGACACCTTATCAGATCCAGAGACGTTGACACCAGTTTAGATCCAGTGACATTGACACCAGGATTAGATCCAGGGATGTTGACCTCAGGATTAGATCTAGTGACGCTGACACCAGGATTAGATCCAGGGACGTTGACTCCAGGATTAAATCCAGTGATGTTGACACCAGGATTAGATAAAGGGACGTTCACACCAGGATTAGATCCTGGGACGTTGACACCAGGATTAGATCCAATGACGCTGACACCAGTATCAGATCCAGTGACGATGACACCAGAATTAGATCTAGTGAGGTTGATACTAGGATTAGATCCAGGGTCGTTGACTCCAGGATTAGATCCATTGACCATGACACCAGTATTAGATAAAGGGACGTTGAAAAAGATTAGGTCCAGGGACGTTGACACCAGGATTAGATCCAGGCAGGTTGACACCAGGTTAGATCCAGGGACGTTGACACCAGGATTAGATCAAGGGACGTTGACCCCAGGATTATATCCCAGGACCATGACACCAGGATTAGATCCAGGCAGGTTGACACCAGGATTAGATCCAGGGACGTTGAAACCAGGATTAGTTCCAGTGATGCTGACACCATTATTAGATCCAGGGACGTTGAAAAAGGATTAGGTCCAGGGACGTTGACACCAGGATTAGATCCAGGGACGTTGTCACCAAGATTAGATCTAGTGAAGTTGACACCAGGATTAGGTTCAGGGACATTGACTTCAGGATTAGGTCCATGGACGTTGACACCAGGATTAGCTCCAGGTAAGTTGACACCAGGATTAGATCCAGGGAGGTTGACACCAGGATTAGATCCAGGGTGGTTGACACCAAGATTAGATCCAGGGACGTTGACACCAGGATTAGATGCAGGGACGTTGATACCGGGATTAGATCCAGGGACGTTGACACCAGGATTAGCTCCAGGGACTTTGACACCATTATTAGATCCAGGGACGTTGACACCAGGATTAGATGCAGGGACGTTGATACCGGGATTAGATCCAGGAACGTTGACACCTGGATTAGATCCAGTGATGTTGCCACCAGGATTAGATCCAGGGTTGTTGACACCAGGATTAGATCCAGGGACCTTGACACCAGGATAAGATCCAGTGACGTTGACACCATGATTAGATCCAGTGACACTGACTTCAGGATTAGTTCCAGATATGTTGAAACCTGGATTAGATTCAGTGATGTTGACAGCAGGTTTAGATCAAGGGTCGTTGACACCAGGATTAGATCCAGGGTCCATGACACCAGGATTAGATCCACGGACGTTGACACCAGGATTAGATCCAGGGACCTTGACACCAGGATTAGTTCCAGTGATGCTGACTCCATGATTAGATCCAGGGACGTTTACACAAAGATTAGATCCAGGGACGTTGACACGAGGATTAGATCCAGTGACGTTGACACCTGGATTAGATCCAGGGACGTTGACAACAGGATTAGATCCAGGGTCCATGACACCAGGATTAGATCCACGGACGTTGACACCAGGATTAGATCCAGGGACCTTGACACCAGGATTAGTTCCAGTGATGCTGACTCCATGATTAGATCCAGGGACGTTTACACAAAGATTAGATCCAGGGACGTTGACACCAGGATTAGATCCAGTGACGTTGACACCTGGATTAGATCCAGGGACGTTGACACCAGGATTAGATCCAGGGTCGTTGACACCAAGATTAGATCCAGGGACCTTGACACCAGGATAAGATGCAGGGACGTTGATACCAGGATTAGATCCAGGGACATTGACACCAGGATTAGCTCTAGGGACGTTGACACCATTATTAGATCCAGGGACGTTGACACCAGGATAAGATCCAGTGATGTTGACACCAGGATTAAATCCAGTGACGCTGACACCAGGATTAGATATAAGGACGTTGACACCAGGATTAGATCAAGGGACGTTGACCCCAGGATTAGGTCCAGGGACACTGACGCCTGGATTAGATCCAGTGATGTTGACACCAGGATAGATCCAGGGACGTTGACACCAGGATTAGATCAAGGGATGTTGACACCATGATAAGATCCAGTGACGTTGACACCAGGATTATATCCCAGGACCATGACACTAGGATTAGATCCAGGCAGGTTGACACCAGGATTAGATCCAGGGACGTTGAAACCAGGATTATTTCCGGTGATGCTGACACCATTATTAGATCCAGGGACGTTGAAAAAGTATTAGGTCCAGGGACGTTGACACCAGGATTAGCTCCAGGTACGTTGACACCAGCATTAGATCCAGGGACGTTGACTCCAGGATTAGATCCAGGGTCGTTGACACCAAGATTAGATCGAGGGACGTTGACACCAGGATTAGATGCAGGGACATTGATACCGGGATTAGATCCAGGGACGTTGACACCAGGATTAGCTCCAGGGACTTTGACACCTGGATTAGATCCAGAGACGTTGACACCAGGATTAGATCCAGGGACTTTGATACCGAGATAAGATCCAGTGACGTTGACACCAGGATTAGATCCAGGGACATTGACAAAAGTATTAGGTCCAAGGACGTTGACACCCGGATTAGTTCCAAAAACGTTGTCACCAAGATTAGATCCAGTGAAGTTGACACCAGGATTAGGTCCAGGGATGTTGACTTCAGGATTAGGTCCATGGACGTTGACACCAGGATTAGCTCCAGGGACGTTGACACCAGGATTATATCCAGTGACATTGACACCAGGATTAGATCCAGTGACGTTGACACCAGGATTATAACCAGGGACGTTGACACAAGGATTAGATCCAGGGACATTGACACAAGGATTAGATCCAGTGACGCTGACACCTGGATTAGATCCAGGGACGTTGACACAAGGATAAGATCCAGTAAGGTTGACACCAGGATTAGATCCAGGGACGCTGAAACCAGGATTAGATCCAGGGACGTTGACACCAGGATTAGATCCATTGACGTTGACATCTGGATAAGATCCAGTGACGTTGACACCAGGATTAGATAAGGGGACGTTGACACCAGGATTAGCTCCAGGGACGTTGAAACCTGGTTTAGATCCAATGACGCTGACACCAGGATCAGATCCAGTGACGTTGACACCAGTATTATAACCAGGGACGTTGACACAAGGATTAGATCCAGGGACATTGACACAAGGATTAGATCCAGGGACATTGACACAAGGATTAGATCCAGTGATGCTGACACCTGGATTAGATCCAGGGACGTTGACACAAGGATAAGATCCAGTAAGGTTGACACCAGGATTAGATCCAGGGACGCTGAAACCAGGATTAGATCCAGGGACGTTGACACCAAGATTAGATCCAGTGATGTTGACACCTGGATTAGGTCCAGGGACGTTGACACAAGTATTAGATCCAGGGATGTTGACACCTGATTAGATCCAGTGATGTTGACACCAGGATTAGATCCAGGGACGTTGAAACCAGGATTAGATTCAGGGACCTTGACACCAGGATAAGATCCAGTGACGTTGACACCAGGATTAGATCCAGGGACCATGACACCAGGATTAGATCCAGGGACCATGACACCAGGATTAGATCCAGGGACGTTGACACCAGGATTAGATCCAGGGAGGTTGACACCAGGATTAGATCCATTGACGTTGACACCAGGATTAGATCCAGTGACGTTGACATCTGGATAAGATCCAGTGACGTTGACACCAGGATTAGTTCCAGGGACGTTGACTCCAGGATTAGATCAAGGGATGTTTTCACCAGGATTAGATAAAGGGACGTTCACACCAGGATTAGATCAGGACGTTCACACCAGGATTTGATCCAATTACGCTGACACCTTATCAGATCCAGAGACGTTGACACCAGTATTAGATCCAGTGACATTGACACCAAGATTAGATCCAGGGATGTTGACTCCAGGGTTAGATCTAGTGACGCTTACACCAGGATTAGATCCAGGGTCCATGACACCAGGATTAGATCCAGGGACGTTGACACCAGGATGAGATCCAATGACGCTGACTCCAGGATCAGATCCAGTGACCTTGACCCAGGATTAGATCTAGTGACGTTGATACTAGGATTAAATCCAGAGTCGTTGACACAAGGATTAGATCCATTGACCTTGACACCAGTATTAGATAAAGGAACGTTGACACCAGGATTAGATCCAGGGACGTTGACACAAGGATTAGATCCAGGGACGTTGACACAAGGATTAGATCCAGTGACGCAGACACCAGGATTATATCCAGGGATGTTGACACCAGGATTAGATCCAGGGACTTTGAAACCGAGATAAGATCCAGTGACGTTGACACCAGGATTAGATCCAGTGACGCTGACACCTGGATTAGATCCAGGGCCGTTGACACCAGGATTAGATTCAGGGACGTTGATAATGAGATAAGATCCAGTGACGTTGACACCAGGATTAGATCCAGTGACGCTGACACCTGGATTAGATCCAGGGCCGTTGACACCAAGATTAGATTCAGGGACGTTGACACCAGGATTAGATTCAGGGACGTTGACACCAGGATTAGATGCAGGGACGTTGAAACCTGGATTAGATCCAGTGATGTTGACAGCAGGTTTAGATCCAGGGTCGTTGACACCAGGATTAGATCCAGGGTCCATGACACCAGGATTAGATCCAGGGACGTTGACACCAGGATTAGATCCAGGGACGTTGACACCAGGATTAGTTCTAGTGATGCTGACTCCAGGATTAGATCCAGGGACGTTGATACTAGGATTAAATCCAGGGTCGTTGACACCAGGATTAGATCCATTGACCTTGACACCAGTATTAGATAAAGGAACGTTGACACCAGGATTAGATCCAGGGACGTTGACACAAGGATTAGATCCAGGGACATTGACACAAGGATTAGATCCAGTGACGCAGACACCAGGATTATATCCAGGGATGTTGACACCAGGATTAGATCCAGGGACTTTGAAACCGAGATAAGATCCAGTTACGTTGACACCAGGATTAGATCCAGGGACGCTGACACCTGGATTAGATCCAGGGACGTTGACACCAGGATTAGATTCAGGGACGTTGATACTGAGATAAGTTCCAGTGACGTTGACTCCAGGATTAGATCCAGTGACGCTGACACCTGGATTAGATCCAGGGCCGTTGACACCAAGATTAGATCCAGGGACGTTGACACCAGGATTAGATTCAGGGACGTTGACACCAGGATTAGATGCAGGGACGTTGAAACCTGGATTAGATCCAGTGATGTTGACAGCAGGTTTAGATCCAGGGTCGTTGACACCAGGATTAGATCCAGGGTCCATGACACCAGGATTAGATCCAAGGACGTTGACACCAGGATTAGATCCAGTGACGTTGACACCAGGATTAGTTCCAGTGATGCTGACTCCAGGATTGGATCCAGGGACGTTGACACAAAGATTAGATCCAGGGACGTTGACACCAGGATTAGATCCAGGGACGTTGACACCAGGATTAGATCCAGGGACGTTGACACCAGGATTAGATCCAGGGTCGTTGACACCAAGGTTAGATCCAGGGACCTTGACACCAGGATTAGATGCAGGGACGTTGATACCAGGATTAGATCCAGGGACGTTGACACCAGGATTAGCTCCAGGGATGTTGACACCATTATTAGATCCAGCGACGTTGACACCAGGATAAGATCCAGTGATGTTGACACCAGGATTAGATCCAGTGACGCTGACACCAGGATTAGATCCAAGGACGTTGACACCAGGATTAGATCAAGGGACGTTGACCCCAGGATTAGGTCCAGGGACACTGACGCCTGGATTAGATCCAGTGATGTTGACACCAGGATTAGATCCAGGGACGTTGACACCAGGATTAGATCCAGGCAGGTTGACACCATGATAAGATCCAGTGACGTTGACACCAGGATTATATCCCAGGACCATGACACCAGGATTAGATCCAGGCAGGTTGACACCAGGATTAGATCCAGGGGCGTTGAAACTAGGATTAGTTCCAGTGATGCTGACACCATTATTAGATCCAGGGACGTTGAAAAAGGATTAGGTCCAGGGACGTTGACACCAGGATTAGATCCAGGGACGTTGTCACCAAGATTAGATCTAGTGAAGTTGACACCAGGATTAGGTCCATGGACGTTGACACCAGGATTAGCTCCAGGTACGTTGACACCAGGATTATATACAGGGACGTTGACACCAGGATTAGATCCAGGGTCGTTGACACCAAGATTAGATCCAGGGACGTTGACACCAGGATTAGATGCAGGGACGTTGATACCAGGATTAGATCCAGGGACATTGACACCAGGATTAGCTCCAGGGACTTTGACACCATTACTAGATCCAGGGACTTTGACACCAGGATAAAATTCCAGTGACGTTGACACCAGGATTAGATCTAGTGACGCTGACACCAGGATTAGATCCAAGGACGTTGACACCAGGATTAGATCAAGGGATGTTGACCCCAGGATTAGGTCCAGGGACACTGACGCCTGGATTAGATCCAGTGATGTTGACACCAGGATTAGATACAGGGACGTTGACACCAGGATTAGATCCAGGGATGTTGACACCATGATAAGATCCAGTGACGTTGACACCAGGATTAGATCCAGTGACACTGACACCAGGATTAGATCCAGAGACTTTGACACCAGGATTAGATGCATGGACGTTGATACCAGGATTAGATCCAGGGACGTTGACACCAGGATTAGCTCCAGGGACGTTGAACCAGGATTAGATCCAGGGACGTTGACACCAGGATAAGATCCAGTGACATTGACACCAGGATTAGATCCAGTGACACTGACACCAGGATTAGATCCAGGGACGTTGACACCAGGATTAGATCAAGGGACGTTGACATCAGGATTAGGTCCAGGGACGTTGACACCTGGATTAGATCCAGTGATGTTGACACCAGGATTAGGTCCAGGGACGTTGACAACAGGATTAGATTCAGGGATGTTGACAACAGGATAAGATCCAGTGATGTTGACACCAGGATTATATCCAGGGACCATGACACCAGGATTATCCAGGCACATTGACACCAGGATTAGATCCAGGGACGTTGACACCAGGATTAGTTCCAGTGATGCTGACACCAGGATTAGTTCCAAGGACATTGACAAAACGATTAGGTCCAGGGACGTTGACACCAGGATTAGTTCCAGAAACGTTGTCACCAAGATTAGATCCAGTGAAGTTGACACCAGGATTAGGTCCAGGGACGTTGACTTCAGGATTAGGTCCATGGATGTTGATACCCGGATTAGATCCAGGGATGTTGACACAAGGATTGGATCCAGGGATGTTGACACCTGATTAGTTCCAGTGATGTTGACACAAGGATTAGATCCAGGGATGTTAACACCAGGATTAGATTCAGGGACCTTTACACCAGGATAAGATCCAGTGACTTTTAAACCAGGATTAGATCCAGGGAGGTTGACACCAGGATTAGATCCAGTGACGTTGACACCAGTATTAGATCCAGTGACGTTGACACCAGGATTAAAACCAGTGACGTTGACATCTGGATAAGATTAGTGACGTTGACACCAGGATTAGTTCCAGGGACGTTGACTCCAGGATTAGATCCAAGGATGTTTACACCAGGATTAGATAAAGGGAAGTTCACACCAGGATTAGATCCAGGACATTCACACAAGGATTAGATCCAATGATGCTGACACCTTATCAGATCCAGAGACGTTGACACCAGTATTAGATCCAGTGACATTGACACCAGGATTAGATCCAGGGATGTGGACTCCAGGATTAGATCCTGTGACGTTGACACCAGGATTAGATCCAGTGACACTGACACCAGGATTAGATCCAGAGACTTTGACACCAGGATTAGATGCATGGACGTTGATACCGAATTAGTTCCAAGGACATTGACAAAACAATTAGGTCCAGGGACGTTGACACCAGGATTAGTTCCAGAAACGTTGTCACCAAGATTAGATCCAGTGAAGTTGACACCAGGATTAGGTCCAGGGACGTTGACTTCAGGATTAGGTCCATGGATGTTGACACCAGGATTAGCTCCACGGACGTTGACACCAGGATTATATCCAGTGACGTTGACACCAGGATTAGATCCAATGATGTTGACACCAGGATTAGATAAAGGGACGTTGACACCAGGATTAGATACAGGGACGTTGAAACCAGGTTTAGATCCAATGACGCTGACACCAGGATCAGATCCAGTGACGTTGACACCAGGATTAGAACCAGGGACGTTGACACAAGGATAAGATCCAGTAAGGTTGACACCAGGATTAGATCCAGGGACGCTGAAACCAGGATTAGATCCAGGGACGTTGACTCCAAGATTAGATCCAGTGATGTTGACACCTGGATTAGTTCCAGGGACATTGACACAAGTATTAAATCCAGGAATGTTGACACCTGATTAGATCCAGTGATGTTGACACCAGGATATGATCCAGGGACGTTGACACCAGGATTACATTCAGGGACCTTGAAACCAGGATAAGATCCAGTGACGTTGACACCAGGATTAGATCCAGGGACCATGACACAAGGATTAGATCCAGGGACATTGACACCAGGATTAGATCCAGAGAGGTTGACACCAGGATTAGATCCAGTGTCGTTCACACCAGGATTAGATCCAGTGTCGTTGACATCTGGATAATATCCACTGACGTTGACACCAGGATAAGTTCCAGGGACGTTGAGTCCAGGATTAGATCCCGGGATGTTTATACCAGGATTAGATAAAGGGACGTTCACACCAGGAATAGATCCAAGACGTTCACACCAGGATTAGATCCAATGATGCTGACACATCATCAGATCCAGAGACGTTGACACCAGTATTAGATCCAGTGACATTGACACCAGGATTAGATCCAGGGATGTTGACTCCAGGATTAGATCTAGTGACGCTGACACCAGGATTAGATCCAGGGACGTTGACTCCAGGATTAAATCCAGTGATGTTGACACCAGGATTAGATAAATGGACGTTCACAGCAGGATTAGATCCAGGGACGTTGACACCAGGATTAGATCCAATGACGCTGACACCAGGATCAGATCCAGTGACGATGACACCAGGATTAGATCTAGTGAGGTTGATACTAGGATTAGATCCAGGTTCGTTGACTCCAGGATTAGATCCATTGACCATGACACCAGTATTAGATAAAGGGACGTTGACACCAGGGTTAGATCCAGGGACGTTGACACAAGGATTAGATCCAGGGACGTTGACACAAGGATTAGATCCAGTGACGCAGACACCAGGATTATATCCAGGAACGTTGACACCAGGATTAGATCCAGGGACGTTGACACCGAGATAAGATCCAGTGACGTTGACACCAGGATTAGATCCAGTGAGGTTGACACCAGGATTAGATAAAGGGACGTTGACACCAGGATTAGATACAGGGACGTTGACACCAGGATTAGATCCAATGACGCTGACACCAGATTCAGATCCAGTGACGTTCACACCAGGATTAGATCCAGTGACGTTGATACTAGGATTAGTTCCAGGGTGGTTGACACCAGGATTAGATCCAGGGACGTTGGCACCAGGATTAGATCCAGGGACCATGACACCAGGATTAGATCCAGGGATGTTGACACCAGGATTAGATCCAGGGAAGATGACACCAGGATTAGAAACAGGGACGTTGACACAAGGATTAGATCCAGGGACATTGACACAAGGATTAGATCCAGTGACGCTGACACCAGAATTAGATCCAGGGACGTTGACACAAGGATTAGATCCAGGGACGTTGACACAAGGATAAGATCCAGTAAGGTTGACACCAGGATTAGATCCAGGGACGCTGACACCAGGATTAGATCCAGGGACGTTGACTCCAAGATTAGATCTAGGGACATTGACACCAGGATTAGATCCAGGGATGTTGACACAAGTATTGGATCCAGGGATGTTGACACATGATTAGTTCCAGTGATGTTGACACAAGGATTAGATCAAGGGACGTTAACACCAGGATTAGATTCATGGACCTTGACACCAGGATAAGATCCAGTGACGTTTAAACCAGGATTAGATCCAGTGACGTTGACATCTGGATAAGATTAGTGACACCAGGATTAGTTCCAGGGACGTTGACGCCAGGATTAGATCCAGGGATGTTTACACCAGGATTAGATAAAGGGAAGTTCACACCAGGATTAGATCCAGGACATTCACACAAGGATTAGATCCAATGATGCTGACACCTTATCAGATCCAGAGACATTGACACCAGTATTAGATCCAGTGACATTGACACCAGGATTAGATCCAGGGATATGGACTCCAGGATTAGATCCTGTGACGTTGACACCAGGATTAGATCCAGGGCGGTGACTCCAGGATTAAATCCAGTGATGTTGACACCAGGATTAAATAAAGGGACGTTCACATCAGGATTAGATACAGGGACGTTGAAACCAGGATTAGATCCAATGACGCTGACACCAGGATCAGATCCAGTGACGATGACACCAGGATTAGATCTAGTGACGTTGATACTAGTATTAGATCCTGGGTCGTTGACTCCTGGATTAGATCCATTGACCTTGACACCAGTATTAGATAAAGGGATGTTGACACAAGGATTAGATCCAGTGACGCAGACACCAGGATTATATCCAGGGACGTTGACACCAGGATTAAATCCAGGGACGTTGACACCGAGATAAGATCCAGGGACGTTGACACCAGGATTAGATCCAAGGACGTTAACACCAGGATTAGATCCAGTGACGTTGACACCAGGATTAGGTCCAGGGACGTTGACTCCAGGATTAGATCCAGGGACGTTGACACCAGGATTAGATCCAGGGACGCTGACACCAGGATTAGATCCAGGGACGTTGACACCAGGATTAGATAAAGGGACGTTCACACCAGGATTAGATCCAGGGACGTTGATACCAGGATTAGATCCAATGACGCTGACACCAGGATAACATCCAATGACGCTGACACCAGGATACATCCAGTGACGTTGACATCAGGATTAGATCCAGTGACGTTGACCCCAGGATTAGATAAAGGGACGTTCACACCAGGATTAGATCCAGGGACGTTGATACCAGGATTAGATCCAATGACGCTGACACCAGGATAACATCAATGACGCTGACACCAGGATACATCCAGTGACGTTGACATCAGGATTAGATCCAGTGACGTTGACACCAGGATTAGAACCAGCGACGTTGACTCCTGGATTAGATCCATTGATGTTGACACCAGGATTAGATAAAGGGACGTTGACACCAGGATTAGTTCCAGGGACGTTGACACCAGGATTAGATCCAGTGACGTTGACACCAGGATTAGATCCAGTGACTTTGACACCAGGATTAGATCCAGGGACGTTGACTCCAGGAGTAGTTCCAGGGACGTTGACACCAGGATTAGATCCAGGGACGCTGACACCAGGATTAGATCCAGGGACGTTGACTCCAGGATTAGATCCAGTGACGTTGACACCAGGATTAGATCCAGAGACTTTGACACCAGGATTAGATGCATGGACGTTGATACCAGGATTAGATCCAGGGACGTTGACACCAGGATTAGATCCAATGACCTTGACACCAGGATAACATCCAGTGACGTTGACACCAGGATTAGATCCAGTGACGTTGACACCAGGATTAGATCCAGCGACGCTGACTCCAGGATTAGATCCATTGATGTTGACACCAGGATTAGATAAAGGGACGTTGACACCAGGATTAATTCCAGGGACGTTGACACCATTATTAGATCCAGGGACGTTGACACCAGGATTAGATCCAGGGACGTTGACACCAGGATTAGATCCAGTGACGTTGACACCAGGATTAGATCCAGTGATGTTGACACCAGGATTAGATCCAGGGTGGTTGACACCATGATTAGATCCAGGGACGTTGACACCAGGATTAGATCCAGGGACCATGACACCAGGATTAGATCCAGGGACGTTGACACCAGGATTAGATACAGGGACATTGACACCAAGATTAGTTCCAGTGATGCTGATACCAGGATTAGATCCAGGGACGTTGACACCAAGATTAGATCCAGGGACGTTGACACCAGGATTAGATCCAGGGACGTTGACACTATGATTAGATCCAGTGACGTTGACACCAGGATTAGATCCAGTGACGTTGACACCAGGATTAGATCCAGGTACGTTGACACCAGGATTATGTCCTGGGACGTTGACAAAAGGATTAGGTCCAGGGACGTTGACACCAGGATTAGATCCAGGGAAGTTAACACCAGGATTAGGTCCAGGGACGTTGACACCAGGATTAGGTCCAGGGACGTTGACACCAGGATTAATTCCAGGGACGTTGACACCATTATTAGATCCAGGGACGTTGACACCAGGATTAGATCCAGGGACGTTGACACCAGGATTAGATCCAGTGACGCTGACACCAAGATTAGATCCAGTGACGTTGACACCAGGATTAGATAAAGGGACGTTTACAGCAGGATTAGATCCAGGGGGGTTGACACCATTATTAGATCCAGGGACGTTGACACCAGGATTAGATCAGGTACGCTGACACCAGGATTAGATCCAGGGACGCTGAAACCAGTATTAGATCCAATGACGCTAACACCAGGATTACATCCAGTGACGTGGACACCAGGATTAGATCCAGTGACGCTGACACCAGGATTAGATCCAGGGACGTTGACACCAGGATTAGATCCAGGGACTTTGACACCAGTATTAGATCCAGGGTCATTGACACCAAGATTAGATCCAGGGACGTTGACACCATGATTAGATCCAGGGATGTTGACACCATTATTAGATCCAGCGACGTTGACACCAGGATAAGATCCAGTGATGTTGACACCAGGATTAGATCCAGTGACGCTGACACCAGGATTAGATCCAAGGACGTTGACACCAGGATTAGATCAAGGGACGTTGACCCCAGGATTAGGTCCAGGGACACTGACGCCTGGATTAGATCCAGTGATGTTGACACCAGGATTAGATCCAGGGACGTTGACACCAGGATTAGATCAAGGGATGTTGACACCATGATAAGATCCAGTGACGTTGACACCAGGATTATATCCCAGGACCATGACACCAGGATTAGATCCAGGCAGGTTGACACCAGGATTAGATCCAGGGGCGTTGAAACCATGATTAGTTCCAGTGATGCTGACACCATTATTAGATCCAGGGACGTTGAAAAAGGATTAGGTCCAGGGACGTTGACACCAGGATTAGATCCAGGGACGTTGTCACCAAGATTAGATCTAGTGAAGTTGACACCAGGATTAGGTCCAGAGACGATGACTTCAGGATTAGGTCCATGGACGTTGACACCAGGATTAGCTCCAGGTACGTTGACACCAGGATTATATACAGGGACGTTGACACCAGGATTAGATCCAGGGTCGTTGACACCAAGATTAGATCCAGGGACGTTGACACCAGGATTAGATGCAGGGACGTTGATACCGGGATTAGATCCAGGGACATTGACACCAGGATTAGCTCCAGGGACTTTGACACCATTACTAGATCCAGGGACTTTGACACCAGGATAAAATTCCAGTGACGTTGACACCAGGATTAGATCTAGTGACGCTGACACCAGGATTAGATCCAAGGACGTTGACACCAGGATTAGATCAAGGGATGTTGACCCAAGGATTAGGTCCAGGGACACTGACGCCTGGAGTAGATCCAGTGATGTTGACACCAGGATTAGATACAGGGGCGTTGACACCAGGATTAGATCCAGGCATGTTGACACCATGATAAGATCCAGTGACGTTGACACCAGGATTAGATCCAGTGACACTGACACCAGGATTAGATCCAGAGACTTTGACACCAGGATTAGATGCATGGACGTTGATACCAGGATTAGATCCAGGGACGTTGACACCAGGATTAGCTCCAGGGATGTTGAACCAGGATTAGATCCAGGGACGTTGACACCAGGATAAGATCCAGTGACATTGACACCAGGATTAGATCCAGTGACACTGACACCAGGATTAGATCCAGGGACGTTGACACCAGGATTAGATCAAGGGACGTTGACATCAGGATTAGGTCCAGGGACGTTGACACCTGGATTAGATCCAGTGATGTTGACACCAGGATTAGATCCAGGGACGTTGACAACAGGATTAGATTCAGGGATGTTGACAACAGGATAAGATCCAGTGATGTTGACACCAGGATTATATCCAGGGACCATGACACCAGGATTATCCAGGCACATTGACACCAGGATTAGATCCAGGGACGTTGACACCAGGATTAGTTCCAGTGATGCTGACACCAGGATTAGTTCCAAGGACATTGACAAAACGATTAGGTCCAGGGACGTTGACACCAGGATTAGTTCCAGAAACGTTGTCACCAAGATTAGATCCAGTGAAGTTGACACCAGGATTAGGTCCAGGGACGTTGACTTCAGGATTAGGTCCATGGATGTTGATACCCGGATTAGATCCAGGGATGTTGACACAAGGATTGGATCCAGGGATGTTGACACCTGATTAGTTCCAGTGATGTTGACACAAGGATTAGATCCAGGGATGTTAACACCAGGATTAGATTCAGGGACCTTTACACCAGGATAAGATCCAGTGACTTTTAAACCAGGATTAGATCCAGGGAGGTTGACACCAGGATTAGATCCAGTGACGTTGACACCAGGATTAGATCCAGTGACGTTGACACCAGGATTAAAACCAGTGACGTTGACATCTGGATAAGATTAGTGACGTTGACACCAGAATTAGTTCCAGGGACGTTGACTCCAGGATTAGATCCAAGGATGTTTACACCAGGATTAGATAAAGGGAATTTCACACCAGGATTAGATCCAGGACTTTCACACAAGGATTAGATCCAATGATGCTGACACCTTATCAGATCCAGAGACGTTGACACCAGTATTAGATCCAGTGACATTGACACCAGGATTAGATCCAGGGATGTGGACTCCAGGATTAGATCCTGTGACGTTGACACCAGGATTAGATCCAGGGCGGTGACTCCAGGATTAAATCCAAAGATGTTGACACCAGGATTAGATCCAGTGACACTGACACCAGGATTAGATTCAGAGACTTTGACACCAGGATTAGATGCATGGACGTTGATACCCGAATTAGTTCCAAGGACATTGACAAAACAATTAGGTCCAGGGACGTTGACACCAGGATTAGTTCCAGAAACGTTGTCACCAAGATTAGATCCAGTGAAGTTGACACCAGGATTAGGTCCAGGGACGTTGACTTCAGGATTAGGTCCATGGATGTTGACACCAGGATTAGCTCCACGGACGTTGACACCAGGATTATATCCAGTGACGTTGACACCAGGATTAGATCCAATGATGTTGACACCAGGATTAGATAAAGGGACGTTGACACCAGGATTAGATACAGGGACGTTGAAACCAGGTTTAGATCCAATGACGCTGACACCAGGATCAGATCCAGTGACGTTGACACCAGGATTAGAACCAGGGACGTTGACACAAGGATAAGATCCAGTAAGGTTGACACCAGGATTAGATCCAGGGACGCTGAAACCAGGATTAGATCCAGCGACGTTGACTCCAAGATTAGATCCAGTGATGTTGACACCTGGATTAGTTCCAGGGACATTGACACAAGTATTAAATCCAGGAATGTTGACACCTGATTAGATCCAGTGATGTTGACACCAGGATATGATCCAGGGACGTTGACACCAGGATTACATTCAGGGACCTTGAAACCAGGATAAGATCCAGTGACGTTGACACCAGGATTAGATCCAGGGACCATGACACAAGGATTAGATCCAGGGACGTTGACACCAGGATTAGATCCAGAGAGGTTGACACCAGGATTAGATCCAGTGTCGTTCACACCAGGATTAGATCCAGTGTCGTTGACATCTGGATAATATCCACTGACGTTGACACCAGGATAAGTTCCAGGGACGTTGAGTCCAGGATTAGATCCCGGGATGTTTATACCAGGATTAGATAAAGGGACGTTCACACCAGGAATAGATCCAAGACGTTCACACCAGGATTAGATCCAATGATGCTGACACCTTATCAGATCCAGAGACGTTGACACCAGTATTAGATCCAGTGACTATGACACCAGGATTAGATCCAGGGATGTTGACTCCAGGATTAGATCTAGTGACGCTGACACCAGGATTAGATCCAGGGACGTTGACTCCAGGATTAAATCCAGTGATGTTGACACCAGGATTAGATAAAGGGACGTTCACAGCAGGATTAGATCCAGGGACGTTGACACCAGGATTAGATCCAATGACGCTGACACCAGGATCAGATCCAGTGACGATGACACCAGGATTAGATCTAGTGAGGTTGATACTAGGATTAGATCCAGGTTCGTTGACTCCAGGATTAGATCCATTGACCATGACACCAGTATTAGATAAAGGGACGTTGACACCAGGGTTAGATCCAGGGACGTTGACACAAGGATTAGATCCAGGGACGTTGACACAAGGATTAGATCCAGTGACGCAGACACCAGGATTATATCCAGGAACGTTGACACCAGGATTAGATCCAGGGACATTGACACCGAGATAAGATCCAGTGACGTTGACACCAGGATTAGATCCAGTGAGGTTGACACCAGGATTAGATAAAGGGACGTTGACACCAGGATTAGATACAGGGACGTTGACACCAGGATTAGATCCAATGACGCTGACACCAGATTCAGATCCAGTGACGTTCACACCAGGATTAGATCCAGTGACGTTGATACTAGGATTAGTTCCAGGGTGGTTGACACCAGGATTAGATCCAGGGACGTTGGCACCAGGATTAGATCCAGGGACCATGACACCAGGATTAGATCCAGGGATGTTGACACCAGGATTAGATCCAGGGAAGATGACACCAGGATTAGAAACAGGGACGTTGACACAAGGATTAGATCCAGGGACATTGACACAAGGATTAGATCCAGTGACGCTGACACCAGAATTAGATCCAGGGACGTTGACACAAGGATTAGATCCAGGGACGTTGACACAAGGATAAGATCCACAAAGGTTGACACCAGGATTAGATCCAGGGACGCTGACACCAGGATTAGATCCAGGGACGTTGACTCCAAGATTAGATCTAGGGACATTGACACCAGGATTAGATCCAGGGATGTTGACACAAGTATTGGATCCAGGGATGTTGACACCTGATTAGTTCCAGTGATGTTGACACAAGGATTAGATCCAGGGACGTTAACACCAGGATTAGATTCATGGACCTTGACACCAGGATAAGATCCAGTGACGTTTAAACCAGGATTAGATCCAGTGACGTTGACTTCTGGATAAGATTAGTGACACCAGGATTAGTTCCAGGGACGTTGACGCCAGGATTAGATCCAGGGATGTTTACACCAGGATTAGATAAAGGGAAGTTCACACCAGGATTAGATCCAGGACATTCACACAAGGATTAGATCCAATGATGCTGACACCTTATCAGATCCAGAGACATTGACACCAGTATTAGATCCAGTGACATTGACACCAGGATTAGATCCAGGGATGTGGACTCCAGGATTAGATCCTGTGACGTTGACACCAGGATTAGATCCAGGGCGGTGACTCCAGGATTAAATCCAGTGATGTTGACACCAGGATTAAATAAAGGGACGTTCACATCAGGATTAGATACAGGGACGTTGAAACCAGGATTAGATCCAATGACGCTGACACCAGGATCAGATCCAGTGACGATGACACCAGGATTAGATCTAGTGACGTTGATACTAGTATTAGATCCTGGGTCGTTGACTCCTGGATTAGATCCATTGACCTTGACACCAGTATTAGATAAAGGGATGTTGACACAAGGATTAGATCCAGTGACGCAGACACCAGGATTATATCCAGGGACGTTGACACCAGGATTAAATCCAGGGACGTTGACACCGAGATAAGATCCAGGGACGTTGACACCAGGATTAGATCCAAGGACGTTAACACCAGGATTAGATCCAGTGACGTTGACACCAGGATTAGGTCCAGGGACGTTGACTCCAGGATTAGATAAAGGGACGTTCACACCAGGATTAGATCCAGGGACGTTGATACCAGGATTAGATCCAATGACGCTGACACCAGGATAACATCCAATGACGCTGACACCAGGATACATCCAGTGACGTTGACATCAGGATTAGATCCAGTGACGTTGACCCCAGGATTAGATAAAGGGACGTTCACACCAGGATTAGATCCAGGGACGTTGATACCAGGATTAGATCCAATGACGCTGACACCAGGATAACATCAATGACGCTGACACCAGGATACATCCAGTGACGTTGACATCAGGATTAGATCCAGTGACGTTGACACCAGGATTAGAACCAGCGACGTTGACTCCTGGATTAGATCCATTGATGTTGACACCAGGATTAGATAAAGGGACGTTGACACCAGGATTAGTTCCAGGGACGTTGACACCAGGATTAGATCCAGTGACGTTGACACCAGGATTAGATCCAGTGACTTTGACACCAGGATTAGATCCAGGGACGTTGACTCCAGGAGTAGTTCCAGGGACGTTGACACCAGGATTAGATCCAGGGACGCTGACACCAGGATTAGATCCAGGGACGTTGACTCCAGGATTAGATCCAGTGACGTTGACACCAGGATTAGATCCAGAGACTTTGACACCAGGATTAGATGCATGGACGTTGATACCAGGATTAGATCCAGGGACGTTGACACCAGGATTAGATCCAATGACCTTGACACCAGGATAACATCCAGTGACGTTGACACCAGGATTAGATCCAGTGACGTTGACACCAGGATTAGATCCAGCGACGCTGACTCCAGGATTAGATCCATTGATGTTGACACCAGGATTAGATAAAGGGACGTTGACACCAGGATTAATTCCAGGGACGTTGACACCATTATTAGATCCAGGGACGTTGACACCAGGATTAGATCCAGGGACGTTGACACCAGGATTAGATCCAGTGACGTTGACACCAGGATTAGATCCAGTGATGTTGACACCAGGATTAGATCCAGGGTGGTTGACACCATGATTAGATCCAGGGACGTTGACACCAGGATTAGATCCAGGGACCATGACACCAGGATTAGATCCAGGGACGTTGACACCAGGATTAGATACAGGGACATTGACACCAAGATTAGTTCCAGTGATGCTGATACCAGGATTAGATCCAGGGACGTTGACACCAAGATTAGATCCAGGGACGTTGACACCAGGATTAGATCCAGGGACGTTGACACTATGATTAGATCCAGTGACGTTGACACCAGGATTAGATCCAGTGACGTTGACACCAGGATTAGATCCAGGTACGTTGACACCAGGATTATGTCCTGGGACGTTGACAAAAGGATTAGGTCCAGGGACGTTGACACCAGGATTAGATCCAGGGAAGTTAACACCAGGATTAGGTCCAGGGACGTTGACACCAGGATTAGGTCCAGGGACGTTGACACCAGGATTAATTCCAGGGACGTTGACACCATTATTAGATCCAGGGACGTTGACACCAGGATTAGATCCAGGGACGTTGACACCAGGATTAGATCCAGTGACGCTGACACCAAGATTAGATCCAGTGACGTTGACACCAGGATTAGATAAAGGGACGTTTACAGCAGGATTAGATCCAGGGGGGTTGACACCATTATTAGATCCAGGGACGTTGACACCAGGATTAGATCAGGTACGCTGACACCAGGATTAGATCCAGGGACGCTGAAACCAGTATTAGATCCAATGACGCTAACACCAGGATTACATCCAGTGACGTGGACACCAGGATTAGATCCAGTGACGCTGACACCAGGATTAGATCCAGGGACGTTGACACCAGGATTAGATCCAGGGACTTTGACACCAGTATTAGATCCAGGGTCATTGACACCAAGATTAGATCCAGGGACGTTGACACCATGATTAGATCCAGGGATGTTGACACCATTATTAGATCCAGCGACGTTGACACCAGGATAAGATCCAGTGATGTTGACACCAGTATTAGATCCAGTGACGCTGACACCAGGATTAGATCCAAGGACGTTGACACCAGGATTAGATCAAGGGACGTTGACCCCAGGATTAGGTCCAGGGACACTGACGCCTGGATTAGATCCAGTGATGTTGACACCAGGATTAGATCCAGGGACGTTGACACCAGGATTAGATCAAGGGATGTTGACACCATGATAAGATCCAGTGACGTTGACACCAGGATTATATCCCAGGACCATGACACCAGGATTAGATCCAGGCAGGTTGACACCAGGATTAGATCCAGGGGCGTTGAAACCATGATTAGTTCCAGTGATGCTGACACCATTATTAGATCCAGGGACGTTGAAAAAGGATTAGGTCCAGGGACGTTGACACCAGGATTAGATCCAGGGACGTTGTCACCAAGATTAGATCTAGTGAAGTTGACACCAGGATTAGGTCCAGAGACGATGACTTCAGGATTAGGTCCATGGACGTTGACACCAGGATTAGCTCCAGGTACGTTGACACCAGGATTATATACAGGGACGTTGACACCAGGATTAGATCCAGGGTCGTTGACACCAAGATTAGATCCAGGGACGTTGACACCAGGATTAGATGCAGGGACGTTGATACCGGGATTAGATCCAGGGACATTGACACCAGGATTAGCTCCAGGGACTTTGACACCATTACTAGATCCAGGGACTTTGACACCAGGATAAAATTCCAGTGACGTTGACACCAGGATTAGATCTAGTGACGCTGACACCAGGATTAGATCCAAGGACGTTGACACCAGGATTAGATCAAGGGATGTTGACCCAAGGATTAGGTCCAGGGACACTGACGCCTGGAGTAGATCCAGTGATGTTGACACCAGGATTAGATACAGGGGCGTTGACACCAGGATTAGATCCAGGCATGTTGACACCATGATAAGATCCAGTGACGTTGACACCAGGATTAGATCCAGTGACACTGACACCAGGATTAGATCCAGAGACTTTGACACCAGGATTAGATGCATGGACGTTGATACCAGGATTAGATCCAGGGACGTTGACACCAGGATTAGCTCCAGGGATGTTGAACCAGGATTAGATCCAGGGACGTTGACACCAGGATAAGATCCAGTGACATTGACACCAGGATTAGATCCAGTGACACTGACACCAGGATTAGATCCAGGGACGTTGACACCAGGATTAGATCAAGGGACGTTGACATCAGGATTAGGTCCAGGGACGTTGACACCTGGATTAGATCCAGTGATGTTGACACCAGGATTAGATCCAGGGACGTTGACAACAGGATTAGATTCAGGGATGTTGACAACAGGATAAGATCCAGTGATGTTGACACCAGGATTATATCCAGGGACCATGACACCAGGATTATCCAGGCACATTGACACCAGGATTAGATCCAGGGACGTTGACACCAGGATTAGTTCCAGTGATGCTGACACCAGGATTAGTTCCAAGGACATTGACAAAACGATTAGGTCCAGGGACGTTGACACCAGGATTAGTTCCAGAAACGTTGTCACCAAGATTAGATCCAGTGAAGTTGACACCAGGATTAGGTCCAGGGACGTTGACTTCAGGATTAGGTCCATGGATGTTGATACCCGGATTAGATCCAGGGATGTTGACACAAGGATTGGATCCAGGGATGTTGACACCTGATTAGTTCCAGTGATGTTGACACAAGGATTAGATCCAGGGATGTTAACACCAGGATTAGATTCAGGGACCTTTACACCAGGATAAGATCCAGTGACTTTTAAACCAGGATTAGATCCAGGGAGGTTGACACCAGGATTAGATCCAGTGACGTTGACACCAGGATTAGATCCAGTGACGTTGACACCAGGATTAAAACCAGTGACGTTGACATCTGGATAAGATTAGTGACGTTGACACCAGGATTAGTTCCAGGGACGTTGACTCCAGGATTAGATCCAAGGATGTTTACACCAGGATTAGATAAAGGGAAGTTCACACCAGGATTAGATCCAGGACTTTCACACAAGGATTAGATCCAATGATGCTGACACCTTATCAGATCCAGAGACGTTGACACCAGTATTAGATCCAGTGACATTGACACCAGGATTAGATCCAGGGATGTGGACTCCAGGATTAGATCCTGTGACGTTGACACCAGGATTAGATCCAGGGCGGTGACTCCAGGATTAAATCCAAAGATGTTGACACCAGGATTAGATCCAGTGACACTGACACCAGGATTAGATTCAGAGACTTTGACACCAGGATTAGATGCATGGACGTTGATACCCGAATTAGTTCCAAGGACATTGACAAAACAATTAGGTCCAGGGACGTTGACACCAGGATTAGTTCCAGAAACGTTGTCACCAAGATTAGATCCAGTGAAGTTGACACCAGGATTAGGTCCAGGGACGTTGACTTCAGGATTAGGTCCATGGATGTTGACACCAGGATTAGCTCCACGGACGTTGACACCAGGATTATATCCAGTGACGTTGACACCAGGATTAGATCCAATGATGTTGACACCAGGATTAGATAAAGGGACGTTGACACCAGGATTAGATACAGGGACGTTGAAACCAGGTTTAGATCCAATGACGCTGACACCAGGATCAGATCCAGTGACGTTGACACCAGGATTAGAACCAGGGACGTTGACACAAGGATAAGATCCAGTAAGGTTGACACCAGGATTAGATCCAGGGACGCTGAAACCAGGATTAGATCCAGCGACGTTGACTCCAAGATTAGATCCAGTGATGTTGACACCTGGATTAGTTCCAGGGACATTGACACAAGTATTAAATCCAGGAATGTTGACACCTGATTAGATCCAGTGATGTTGACACCAGGATATGATCCAGGGACGTTGACACCAGGATTACATTCAGGGACCTTGAAACCAGGATAAGATCCAGTGACGTTGACACCAGGATTAGATCCAGGGACCATGACACAAGGATTAGATCCAGGGACGTTGACACCAGGATTAGATCCAGAGAGGTTGACACCAGGATTAGATCCAGTGTCGTTCACACCAGGATTAGATCCAGTGTCGTTGACATCTGGATAATATCCACTGACGTTGACACCAGGATAAGTTCCAGGGACGTTGAGTCCAGGATTAGATCCCGGGATGTTTATACCAGGATTAGATAAAGGGACGTTCACACCAGGAATAGATCCAAGACGTTCACACCAGGATTAGATCCAATGATGCTGACACCTTATCAGATCCAGAGACGTTGACACCAGTATTAGATCCAGTGACTATGACACCAGGATTAGATCCAGGGATGTTGACTCCAGGATTAGATCTAGTGACGCTGACACCAGGATTAGATCCAGGGACGTTGACTCCAGGATTAAATCCAGTGATGTTGACACCAGGATTAGATAAAGGGACGTTCACAGCAGGATTAGATCCAGGGACGTTGACACCAGGATTAGATCCAATGACGCTGACACCAGGATCAGATCCAGTGACGATGACACCAGGATTAGATCTAGTGAGGTTGATACTAGGATTAGATCCAGGTTCGTTGACTCCAGGATTAGATCCATTGACCATGACACCAGTATTAGATAAAGGGACGTTGACACCAGGGTTAGATCCAGGGACGTTGACACAAGGATTAGATCCAGGGACGTTGACACAAGGATTAGATCCAGTGACGCAGACACCAGGATTATATCCAGGAACGTTGACACCAGGATTAGATCCAGGGACATTGACACCGAGATAAGATCCAGTGACGTTGACACCAGGATTAGATCCAGTGAGGTTGACACCAGGATTAGATAAAGGGACGTTGACACCAGGATTAGATACAGGGACGTTGACACCAGGATTAGATCCAATGACGCTGACACCAGATTCAGATCCAGTGACGTTCACACCAGGATTAGATCCAGTGACGTTGATACTAGGATTAGTTCCAGGGTGGTTGACACAAGGATTAGATCCAGGGACGTTGGCACCAGGATTAGATCCAGGGACCATGACACCAGGATTAGATCCAGGGATGTTGACACCAGGATTAGATCCAGGGAAGATGACACCAGGATTAGAAACAGGGACGTTGACACAAGGATTAGATCCAGGGACATTGACACAAGGATTAGATCCAGTGACGCTGACACCAGAATTAGATCCAGGGACGTTGACACAAGGATTAGATCCAGGGACGTTGACACAAGGATAAGATCCACTAAGGTTGACACCAGGATTAGATCCAGGGACGCTGACACCAGGATTAGATCCAGGGACGTTGACTCCAAGATTAGATCTAGGGACATTGACACCAGGATTAGATCCAGGGATGTTGACACAAGTATTGGATCCAGGGATGTTGACACCTGATTAGTTCCAGTGATGTTGACACAAGGATTAGATCCAGGGACGTTAACACCAGGATTAGATTCATGGACCTTGACACCAGGATAAGATCCAGTGACGTTTAAACCAGGATTAGATCCAGTGACGTTGACTTCTGGATAAGATTAGTGACACCAGGATTAGTTCCAGGGACGTTGACGCCAGGATTAGATCCAGGGATGTTTACACCAGGATTAGATAAAGGGAAGTTCACACCAGGATTAGATCCAGGACATTCACACAAGGATTAGATCCAATGATGCTGACACCTTATCAGATCCAGAGACATTGACACCAGTATTAGATCCAGTGACATTGACACCAGGATTAGATCCAGGGATGTGGACTCCAGGATTAGATCCTGTGACGTTGACACCAGGATTAGATCCAGGGCGGTGACTCCAGGATTAAATCCAGTGATGTTGACACCAGGATTAAATAAAGGGACGTTCACATCAGGATTAGATACAGGGACGTTGAAACCAGGATTAGATCCAATGACGCTGACACCAGGATCAGATCCAGTGACGATGACACCAGGATTAGATCTAGTGACGTTGATACTAGTATTAGATCCTGGGTCGTTGACTCCTGGATTAGATCCATTGACCTTGACACCAGTATTAGATAAAGGGATGTTGACACAAGGATTAGATCCAGTGACGCAGACACCAGGATTATATCCACGGACGTTGACACCAGGATTAAATCCAGGGACGTTGACACCGAGATAAGATCCAGGGACGTTGACACCAGGATTAGATCCAAGGACGTTAACACCAGGATTAGATCCAGTGACGTTGACACCAGGATTAGGTCCAGGGACGTTGACTCCAGGATTAGATCCAGGGACGTTGACACCAGGATTAGATCCAGGGACGCTGACACCAGGATTAGATCCAGGGACGTTGACACCAGGATTAGATAAAGGGACGTTCACACCAGGATTAGATCCAGGGACGTTGATACCAGGATTAGATCCAATGACGCTGACACCAGGATAACATCCAATGACGCTGACACCAGGATACATCCAGTGACGTTGACATCAGGATTAGATCCAGTGACGTTGACCCCAGGATTAGATAAAGGGACATTCACACCAGGATTAGATCCAGGGACGTTGATACCAGGATTAGATCCAATGACGCTGACACCAGGATAACATCAATGACGCTGACACCAGGATACATCCAGTGACGTTGACATCAGGATTAGATCCAGTGACGTTGACACCAGGATTAGAACCAGCGACGTTGACTCCTGGATTAGATCCATTGATGTTGACACCAGGATTAGATAAAGGGACGTTGACACCAGGATTAGTTCCAGGGACGTTGACACCAGGATTAGATCCAGTGACGTTGACACCAGGATTAGATCCAGTGACTTTGACACCAGGATTAGATCC
This sequence comes from Rattus norvegicus, assembly GCF_036323735.1. Taxonomy (NCBI): domain Eukaryota; kingdom Metazoa; phylum Chordata; class Mammalia; order Rodentia; family Muridae; genus Rattus; species Rattus norvegicus. The sequence goes on from NC_086040.1 coordinate 52,640,753, forward strand.
AGGGACGTTGACTCCAGGAGTAGTTCCAGGGACGTTGACACCAGGATTAGATCCAGGGACGCTGACACCAGGATTAGATCCAGGGACGTTGACTCCAGGATTAGATCCAGTGACGTTGACACCAGGATTAGATAAAGGGACGTTCACACCAGGATTAGATCCAGGGACGTTGATACCAGGATTAGATCCAATGACGTTGACACCAGGATAACATCCAGTGACGTTGACACCAGGATTAGATCCAGTGACGTTGACACCAGGATTAGATCCAGCGACGCTGACTCCAGTATTAGATCCATTGATGTTGACACCAGGATTAGATAAAGGGACGTTGACACCAGGATTAATTCCAGGGACGTTGACACCATTATTAGATCCTGGGACATTGACACCAGGATTAGATCCAGGGACGTTGACACCAGGATTAGATCCAGTGACGTTGACACCAGGAATAGATCCAGTGATGTTGACACCAGGATTAGATCCAGGGTGGTTGACACCAGGATTAGATCCAGGGACGTTGACACCAGGATTAGATCCAGGGACCATGACACCAGGATTAGTTCCAGGGACGTTGACACCAGGATTAGATACAGGGACATTGACACCAAGATTAGTTCCAGTGATGCTGATACCAGGATTACATCCAGGGACGTTGACACCAAGATTAGATCCAGGGATGTTGACACCAGGATTAGATCCAGGGACGTTGACACTATGATTAGATCCAGTGACGTTGACACCAGGATTAGATCCAGTGACGTTGACACCAGGATTAGATCCAGGTACGTTGACACCAGGATTATGTCCTGGGACGTTGACAAAAGGATTAGGTCCAGGGACATTGACACCAGGATTAGATCCAGGGAAGTTAACACCAGGATTAGGTCCAGGGACGTTGACACCAGGATTAGGTCCAGGGACGTTGACACCAGGATTAGATACAGGGATGTTGACACCAGGATAAGATCCAGTGACATTGACACCAGGATTAGATCCAGTGACGTTGACACCTGGATTAGATCCAGTGACATTGACACCAGGATTAGATCCAGGGACGTTGACACCAGGATTAGATCCAGGGACGCTGACACCAGGATTAGATCCAGGGACGTTGACACCAGGATTAGAAAAAGGGAAGTTCACACCAGGATTAGATACAGGGACGTTGATACCAGGATTAGATCCAATGACGCTGACACCAGGATAACATCCAATGACGCTGACACCAGGATACATCCAGTGACGTTGACATCATGATTAGATCCAGTGACGTTGACACCAGGATTAGATAAAGGGACGTTCACACCAGGATTAGATCCAGGGACGTTGATACCAGGATTAGATCCAATGACGCTGACACCAGGATAACATCCAATGACGCTGACACCAGGATACATCCAGTGACGTTGACATCAGGATTAGATCCAGTGACGTTGACACCAGGATTAGAACCAGCGACGTTGACTCCAGGATTAGATCCATTGATGTTGACACCAGGATTAGATAAAGGGACGTTGACACCAGGATTAGTTCCAGGGACGTTGACACCAGGATTAGATCCAGTGACGTTGACACCAGGATTAGATCCAGTGACTTTGACACCAGGTTTTGATCCAGGGACGTTGACTCCAGGATTAGTTCCAGGGACGTTGACACCAGGATTAGATCCAGGGACGCTGACACCAGGATTAGATCCAGGGACGTTGACTCCAGGATTAGATCCAGTGACATTGACACCAGGATTAGATAAAGGGACGTTCACACCAGGATTAGATCCAGGGACGTTGATACCAGGATTAGATCCAATGACGCTGACACCAGGATAACATCCAGTGACGTTGACACCAGGATTAGATCCAGTGACGTTGACACCAGGATTAGATCCAGCGACGTTGACTCCAGGATTAGATCCATTGATGTTGACACCAGGATTAGATAAAGGGACGTTGACACCAGGATTAATTCCAGGGACGTTGACACCATTATTAGATCCAGGGACGTTGATACCAGGATTAGATCCAGGGACGTTGACACCAGGATTAGATCCAGTGACGCTGACACCAAGATTAGATCCAGTGACGTTGACACCAGGATTAGATAAAGGGACGTTTACAGCAGGATTAAATCCAGGGGGGTTGACACCATTATTAGATCCAGGGACGTTGACACCAGGATTAGATCAGGTACGCTGACACCAGTATTAGATCCAGGGACGCTGAAACCAGTATTAGATCCAATGATGCTAACACCAGGATTACATCCAGTGACGTGGACACCAGGATTAGATCCAGTGACGCTGACACCAGGATTAGATCCAGGGACGTTGACACCAGGATTAGATCCAGGGACTTTGACACCAGTATTAGATCCAGGGTCATTGACACCAAGATTAGATCCAGGGACGTTGACACCATGATTAGATCCAGTGATGCTGACACCAGGATTAGATCCACTGACGTTGACACCTGGATTAGATAAAGGGACGTTTACACCAGGACTAGGTCCAGGGACATTGACACCTGGATTAGATCCAGTGATGATGACACTAGTATTCGATCCAGAAACGTTGACACCAGGATTAGATCCAGGGATGTTTACACCAGGATAAGATGCAGTGACGTTGACACCAGGATTATATCCAGGGACCATGACACCAGGATTAGATCCAGGCACGTTGACACCAGGATTAGATCCAGGGACGTTGACAAAAGGATTAGGTCCAGGCACGTTGACACCAGGATTAGACCCAGGGACGTTGTCACCAAGATTAGATCCAGTGAAGTTGACACCAGGATTAGGTCCAGGGACGTTGACTTCATGATTTGTTCCATGGACGTTGACACCAGGATTAGCTCCAGGGACGTTGACACCAGGATTAGATCCAGTGACATTGATACCAGGATTAGATCCAGTGACATTGACACCAGGATTAGGTCCAGTGACATAGACACCAGCATTAGATCCAGGGATGTTGACTCCAGGATTAGATCGATGGACGTTGACACCAGGATTAGATCTAGTGACGCTGACACCAGGATTAGATCCAGGGACGTTGACTCCAGGATTAGATCCAGGGACGTTGACAGCAGGATTATATCCAGGGACGTTGACCTTAGGAGTTGATCCAGTGACGTTGACACCAGGATTATTTCCTGGGACGTTGTAAAAGGATTAGGTCCAGGGACCTTGACACCAGGATTAGAAGCAGGGACGTTAACACCAGGATTAGGTCCAGGGACATTGATACCAGGATTAGATCCAGTGACGTTGACACCAGGATTAGATCCAGTGACTTTGACACCAGGATTAGATCCAGGGACGTTGAAACCAGGATTAGATCCAGGGACGTTGACAGCCGGATTATATCCAGGGACGTTGACAGCAGGATTAGACCCAGTGACGTTGACACCAGGATTAGGTCCAGGGACGTGGACAAAAGGATTAGGTCCAGGGACATTGACACCAGGATTAGATCCAGTGACATTGATACCAGGATTAGATCCAGGGACGTTGACACCAGGATTAGATCCAGGGTCGTTGTCACCATGATTAGATCCAGTGACCTTGACAGCAGGATAAGATCCACTGACGCTGACACCAGGATTAGATCCAGGGACCATGACACCAGGATTAGATCCAGGGACGTTGACAGCAGGATTATATCCAGTGACGTTGACACCAGGATTATTTCCTGGGACGTTGTAAAAGGATTAGGTCCAGGGACGTTGACACCAGGATTAGATCCAGGGACGTTAACACCAGGATTAGGTCCAGGGACGTTGACACCAGGATTAGGTCCAGGGACGTTGACACCAGGATTAGGTCCAGGGCCGTTGACACTAGGATTAGAACCAGGGACGTTGATACCAGGATTAGATCCAGTGACGTTGACACCAGGATTAGATCCAGTGACTTTGACACCAGGATTAGATCCAGTGACGTTGACACCAGGATTAGATAAAGGGACGTTTACACCAGGATTAGATCCAGGGACTTGACACCATTATTAGATCCAGGGACGTTGACACCAGGATTAGATCCAGGGACGCTGACACCAGGATTAGATCCAGCGACGCTGACACCAGGATTAGATCCAGTGACGCTGACACCAGGATTAGATCCAGGGACGTTGACACCAGGATTAGATCCAGTGATGCTGACACCAGGATTAGATCCAGGGATGTTGACACCAGGATTAGATCCAGGGACTTTGACACCAGGATTAGATCCAGGGACGTTGACACCAGTATTAGATCCAGTGACGTTGACACCAGGATTAGATCCTGGGATGCTGACACCAAGATTAGATCCAGTGACATTGACAACAGGATTAGATTCAGGGTCGTTGACACCAGGATTAGATCCAGGGACGTTGACACCAGGATTAGATCCTTGGACGCTGACACCAAGATTAGATCCAGTGACGTTGACACCAGGATTAGATCCAGGGTCGTTGACACCAGGATTAGATCCATGGACCTTGACACCAGGATTAGATCCAGTGACGTTGAATCCATTCAGTTAGTCTACGTCTTTCTGTGGGGAATTGACTACATTGTTTTTACGAGATTTTAAGGAAAAGTGATTGTTGCTTATTTTATTTTGTTGTTAGAGGTAGAATCATGTTTCTGTGTCTCTTTACTTTTGGTTTCATTACACGATTAGTTTGCTGCTTTTTCTAGGGTGTAGTTTCCCTCCTTGTGTTGTCGTTTTCTACCAATTATCCTTCGTAGAGCTGGATTTGTAGAAAGATACCGTATAAATTTGGTTCTTTCATGGAATGTCTTCGTTACTCCATATGTGTTAATTGAGAATTTTGCTGGCTATAGTAGACGGGAGAGACATTCGTGTTCTCTTACGTTCTAGAGAATATCTTTCCAGGATCTTCTGACTTTCATTGTATCTGGTGAGAAACTTTGTGTAGTTCTCATTCGTCTGACTTTATATGTTACTTGACTTTTTTCCCTTATTGCCCTTTTTTTTTTAATTTTTATTTATTTATTTATTTATTTATTTATTTATTTATTTATTTTTGCTTTCTTTTTCCGGAGCCGGGGACCGAAGCCAGGGCCTCGCGCCTCCTAGTCAAGCGCTCTAACCACTGAGCTACATCCTCAACCCCCAATTTTTTTTTCGGAGCTGTGGACCGAAGCCAGGGCCTCGCGCCTCCTAGGCAAGCGCTCTAACCACTGAGCTACATTCATAACCCCCAATTTTTTTTCGGAGCTGGGGACTGATCCAGGGCCACGCCCTTCCTAGGCAAGCGCTCTAAACACTGAGCTACATTCCCAACCCCCATTTTTTTTTTCGGAGCTGGGGACCAAACCCAGGGCCTCGCGCCTCCTAGGCAAGCGCTCTAACCACTGAGCTAAATCCCCAACCCTCTAGTTCTAGGTTAAATGTAAAGATATAGAAGGGAATATGCAAGTGGAAAAACAATTTGTAATTGCATCTTATTGATATATTTTCCTTAGATTTTATTTTGTTTTATATTTTACTAACAAAATAGTTACAATTTATTGAACTTGGTGACTCAAGGCAGCAATTATAATACATTTTTAAAAATGACTTGGAGCAATATATTATGTGAACTTGAATTTTAACTCCATTATATCATATTTTAAAGAGCACTTTTTCACACTGTTGTTTCTTGTATTTATAAAAAAGTAATGTACTGATAACTAAATGAAATTTTGGAGGAGAAAAATGATATAATAGGAAGAAAAAAATTTGTGCTGATTATATACTTAATAAATAATGATACTTGATTTTATCCTCACTAGGTGGTGAAGCCCTTGAAAGAAAGCAGAAACTACAAATTTATTTTTATAAGTCTATTCCCTAGACAGGTACTGGAAACATAATAAGGAATCACTTATTTTTGGAGTAAGTGTATGAGTGAATTAGAGAACCAAAGGACATCCTTTCAATCCCCAAGTACATAGAAGTCAGTTCGCTAAAACATTCACCATGTTAAACAAGCAAAAATGAGTACTCAGACAGAGTCATTTAGCAATAACTTCATTTTTCTCTTCTTTGGCTAAACCATATACGTCATGCCTAGGCTAATTCCTTTAAAAGCAAGGTTTTTACTGTGAAAAAGCATGTAGGTATATTTGTATGAATATGTATATATATATGTCTATATATGAATGTGTACATAAGGACATATTTATATATCTTTATATATGTGTGTATGTGTATATGCATGTATGTGTATATTGACACAATTAACATATATATGTATGTAAATGTATATATATACACTGTTTTCATACCTATGTATTACAGTATTTGTAATTTTAGCTAGAGCAATATGACAACTAAAGAAGATCCAGGGAACACAAATGAAAAATGAAGAAATAAAATGGTCTCGTTTGCAGATGTCATGATACCATTTTAAAAACTCTAAAAATGTATCAGTCTCTTAAGACTGAAAAATACAGTCATAAAAGCAGAATATCATACGAACACACATAATTCCTGAGCCTTCCTTTATGCCAATCCAAACCAAACTGTGAGAAAATATGGGTAAAATTCCCCTCACAATAATCTGAAAATATAAAATAAAATATTGTGTACAAAAATATTTAAAATGCAAAGACCACTATGAATTAGCTAGAAGTGATCCTGAATAGAGACAATTATTCTCTAAAAGATTAAGTTTCTTAAAGCTGAAAATACATTCATAAAATAGTAGAATTCAAAGTGAACACTCAAAACACGTTATCTTTCCTGTTTTCCAATTTCAAACCACGGGAGAGAAATCAGGGAAATATTATACTTGAAACACTCTTAAAATACATAACAAAACACCCTGTATTAGCATAGTTATAAAGCATACTATTAGTTAGAAGACATATGAAGTAACCATGATCCATCCCGAATATATATAAGAACGTTCCAGCTGATGTTGTGAAGAACCTTAAAGACTTGAATAAATCAAAGCTTTTAAGGTTTTAAGGATAAGTAGATAATATAATAATGTCAATTTTTGATTAATTAATAAAGCCAAGGCAATAAATATTGATTAGAAAATTTTACTACAATAAATCACCCAGTTTTATGAAACTCAAGATTTTGACTATAATTATTCTATTATGGGGCAGAGGACAACTTTAAAGTACAAAGTTTTAGCATGTTTAGGGAGATAATTTTAAAGAGAAACAAAGAACGAGGAAGAGTATCATGAGATTAAAAAATGTAAGAGTTACACACGCAGTGTGATGTTGTTGGCAGAGTGAATATTTCAAAGGATTGGAGCGTCCAGGATTTATTTATTGATTTAAAAGGTGAAGTCGCATACCAGCAGGAGGATGGACTATCGGACCGGATCTCAAGAAAATGCCAAATGTTCCAGGTAGTACTACTATGTTATAGTAAACATAAAAATGCCAAGGTGGGAAATTGAAGGTTTTTTCACCTCACAAGTTACATTTCATAATCAATGGAATCCAAGAAAAGGACGCAAGGCAGAAGCATGAAAATAAAGAGGATTCTGCTTACTAATCTGTCAGCTCCCTTTTCTCTATAACCTCCTCAGCTTACTAGTGCTGGTACCATCCACAGTGCGCTAAGTCCCCAGACATCAACTAGCCATCCAGAAAATGCAAAATACTGATGCCCGCAAGCCATTCTGATGGAGCCAGCTGCTCAATAATGCATCATTCAGCAGCCACAATAAGCAATCCCAGGAAGCCATGAAAGGAAAATAAAAAACTTAACCAACGAAAGACAAGAGGACCCCTTCATGAACGGAATTTGAGGTCAAAACTGAAGTTCTATGTGAGGACGAAATTAGAAGGAATTATGCCAGAAATCACACTTTATCTAAAATAAAAAGTAACAACAAGACAAAGCCACAAATAAAATAGTGTGAAGTTTGACATTTTGAACCCTCTTCTGGAGATGGCAGGGTAGACTCAGGACATGGTTTTTGGCTGGCAGCACCATTGACCATCCAGTGTTTTGGTGGAGGATTTTCCATCAGAAGCCTTAGCTTTACCACAGACGCCGGGTCCAAAATACAAATCATAATCAGTCAACCGTTTGCCAGATCTCGTGCTCCACAGAAAAGGAGCAGTTCACTTAGTGATGATTTGGTGATGACTCTAACTCATTTCAGAGTCATAGATATTGCCGGCGTATAGAAAACCACAAGACCCGTTGTCAATCACCAGTATTCTCCGCATTGCCCACAGTCACCATAGTGACTTTCTTGGATCCTTTTATCCTGGCATAATTAATACTATATATATATACATATATATGCATATATACATATATATATATATATATATATATATATAATGTATATATATATAAATTCTTTGAATTTCAACTCTGAAATTCTAACTGCTCTATCTCCCTCCAGTGGTGAGCTCTACACTATGATTTGTTTCTGTTTCCTGTTGTTGCAGCGTATAAACCTTGTTTCTTTGACCCACAGAGAAGTTTCAAATAAAATAATGAATAATTTTTGCATTGAAAGCTATTGGTGGCTTGTAGTTGTAGTGAAAAATGAGGACCTCAAGCAATCTTCACTCGGTCCTCTTCTTTTAGGAAAGGGGTTGATTCGCTTTTGCTTTTGCTTTTTGTTTCATTTTGGTGATTTTTTAAAATTTATTTTGTTTTCTTTTTCTTTTTATTCTTTTCTACATGCAGAGATCAAGAAGTGGTCGCAAGAAGTTCAAGTACAAATTCAGATGGCTGGAAAGAGTCCACATTGTTTGCTGTACTAGGTTTTTTTTTTTTTCTTTTGCCTTTAATGATATCCATTTCCACTCTCTTGGATCCTTTTATCCTGGTATAATTAATATTACACATATATTATAATTATACATATATGAAATTCTAACTGCTCTATCTACCTCCCAAAATCCAGAGACGTGGATTGAGTATTCTATGGTCTCGTTTTGATTCTTAGATCGGGAATCTTCCTGCGAACACTGAAGGTCCTGTTTCCAAACTGAGTCTGTAGAGTTCAATAAAGATGCTCTTGGCCAACCAGTTGTGTGGATATCTAGTATTCCTGCAGGAAAGCTAGAAGATACAAGGGTGGAGAAAGGATTTAATACTTCAGATGGAGTAAGAGCTACCAGTCGTGTGCGATCTAGTATGGAGTGGCCATTGGTGTAGCAGGCAGGGTGTTAGAAACATAGTAAGATGAGAGCATATTTGGGGTGCTGAGCTATGACTAATGTCAACTAGCAATTGAGCTAGGGCAGATTTAGAGGTGTTGAGAAGGGAGTAAAAATGACAGCTTGCTATTTGGTAGTGGCTTAAAAAAACCTGACAATAGAGCTAAAGCACAACAAAAGTTCCTCAGCGTATGTGGATTTCAAGTGCACTCTAAGGGAACCTGATCAGCTCTGGTAGCTTGGACTTCCTGGAGCTTAAAGTGAAGTAGTAGGAACAACCTTCTGCAGAGACTTATGAGAGCAATCCATGACCATAATGAGCGTGTCATGGTCAATCCATGACCATAATGGTCAATCCATGAGCAATCCATGACCATGATGAGCGTGTCATGGTCAATCCATGACCATAATGGTCAATCCATGAGCAATCCATGACCATAATTAGCGTGTCATGGTCAATCCAAGACAATAATGGTCAATCCATGAGCAATCCATCACCATAATGAGCGTGTCATGGTCAATCCAAGACAATAATGGTCAATCCATGAGCAAACCATGTCCATGATGAGCGTGTCATGGTCAATCCATGACAATAATGGTCAATCCATGAGCAATCCATGACCATAATGAACGTGTCGTGGTCAATCCATGACAATAACGGTCAATCCATGAGCAATCCATGACCATAATGAGCGTGTCGTGGTCAATCCATGACAATAATGGTCAATCCATGAGCAATCCATGACCATAATGAGCATGTCGTGGTCAATTCATGACAATAATTGTCAATCCATGAGCAATCCATGACCATGATGAGCGTTGCGTGGTCAATTCCTGACAATAATGGTCAATCCATGAGCAATCCATGACCATGATGAGTGTGTCGTGGTCAATCCATGACAATAACGGTCAATCCATGAGGAATCCATGACCATAATGAGCGTGTCGTGGTCAATCCATGACAATAACGGTCAATCCATGAGCAATCCATGACCATAATGAGCGTGTCGTGGTCAATCCATGACAATAATGGTCAATACATGAGCAATCAATGACCATAATGAGCATGTCGTGGTCAATCCATGACAATAATGGTCAATCCATGAGCAATCCATGACCATAATGAGCGTGTCAAGGTCAATCCATGACAATACTGATCAATCCATGAGCAATCCATGACCATAATGACCGTGTCATGGTCAATCCATGACAATAATGGTCAATCCATGACAAAAATGGTCAATCCATGAGCAATTCATTACCAAAATGAGCGTGTCATGGTCAATCCATGACAATAATGGTCAATCCATGAGCAATCCATGAACATAATGAGTGTGTCGTGGTCAATCCATGACAATAATCGTCAATCCATGAGCAATCCATGACCATAATGAGCACGTCATGGTCAATCCATGACAATAATGGTCAATCCATGACAAAAATGGTCAATCCATGACAATAATGGTCAATCCATGAGCAATCCATGACCATAATGAGCGTGTCGTGGTCAATCCATGACAATAATCGTCAATCCATGAGCAATCCATGACCATAATGAGCGTGTCATGGTCAATCCATGACAATAATGGTCAATCCATGACAAAAATGGTCAATCCATGACAATAATGGTCAATCCATGAGCAATCCATGATCATAATGAGCGTGTCGTGGTCAATCCATGACAATAATGGTCAATCCATGAGCAATCCATGACCACTATAAGCGTGTCCAAAGTCACCTTGACCATGAGAGTTTGAGCTGACCCACATGTATCTTTTGATTATAACCATTTCTTCTTTGTGAACTTTTAGTGTTCAGTTTGCTCAAAACTATTATTGAAAAGGGTAATTGATTCTAAAGGCTTCTCTTTGTTGTCAAAAATTCATCTGAGATTATTTATACCCCTAAGATAGAGGGAATATTTGAAGAATTTCTGCATAATACAAAGTCAATGTCAAGTGTACTTCTTTTATGGATCTTTGCAGTGGGATGTTGCCTCTTTACCTTAGAACTTTATCAAGATCTATTCTTTATATTTATTTTTTCAGGCATCTGCAGATACATGCTTTTGAGGGATGAATCCTTCTCACTGGAGACCAAAGAGGTGACCTGCATTTCAATGGTAATTAAACGTCACTTCAAGACACCAAAGCAAAATATCAAAGTGAGAATGGAATAAATTTATTAGGACAGTGTTTTGCAAACAACTTATTTCACAAACAGCCTTGGAAGGAGAGTTCTGAAATTTTGCATTTCATATTTGACCTTGCTGGTCCTCGGATAGAATCAACTCACAACTCTTTGGGACTTTATGGGCAATTAAGCACTACAAACAGAGCCGAATGCATCATGTGCTCTGCCATCTGTGTTAATATGGCTACAGTGAAGAACAACCATAATAAAGCTATTCATCTGTTTTTCAGACAGCGTCCTCATACAAGTGTGGACGTCTGTGGGTTGCTGGATGGAGAGGGTGAGAACACTGGCTGAGAGCTGCAAATGCAGAAGTGGGATGGTACATGCTTGGGGTGTGAAAGGCCTGTGTGTAGATCATAAACAACTTCACAATATTCATTGTTTTAATAATCATTAGGAAGTGGACTTCTGCAAAATGACCTCAGCAGAACAGCATGGTAGAAAAACAGTAACTGATTCACTGGAGATTTAGATGCACTGGATTGTGAAACATGGACTTAGAGGTAGAGACATGTCAGCACGTGAAGACTGAATAATCAAACCTCTGTTGTCTCTTAAATTTCACTACCCCATGGTTTGAGGCAAACAGGAACAGATTTTTGCACTGAGGAATAGAATAAAACCAATTTGTAGAAAATCCCAATCATAAGAAAATACTGTCCTCCTCCGTGATGCACATCATCTCTCAGGTGCACTGGCCTCAGCATGGCTGAATGTCTGCTGTCAGCACGGGATTTACGGACACCCTTTTCATACCTGCAGAGCTCCAATTTGCTTCAGCCACATCATCATCTCCTCATGCTGTTGGAGGGAGATTAGATCACGTGTCTGCCTATTCAGTCTTTCTCTACATATAAAGGTCCAAGGAACTGTTCTCACTCCAGTGAGCTGGCGTAAGGAATCTTGAATCTCATTGATGTTGTTAGTGGCTGTGATGTCTTCAAATCCCAGAAGACCATGTTTGCAAAGGAGTTGATTGAGGAAGTCTTGGGTATTTCTGTAATAGGGGCAGGTGGGAATCGATGAACAGGTCGGCCTTCCCAGACTGGATCTTGCAGTTCACATACACCTGAGCCAGGCTGACAGGGTGCAGCTTCCCAGAAAAGAAAGTTCAGTTGACGATACTGTCTGTCTGAGAATCGCCATCCCAATGTATTCTTACCCATGCATTCTACTTGAATCCCCATAGAAAACATGGAAGAAAGAAGCTTTCAGTTTTTCATGTTTGCACTCACAATGCAACCAAAACCTCACAGACGTTAGAACCTGCATACTGAAGATTTATCCATATACCAATGACCAGATGAGACATCTAGCCTTTTGGACTAATAAACTAATGGATTCTAGGACTTTACAAATAGTCATCCATTGTTAAATTATGTGGTGCATAGACTGTGGTCATTGTGACTAGTCCGATTCCTCTATACAGAGAGATTCATCCTTTCCCATCCTTTCCCCTGTTGGGGAAAACCAACTACTACACCAGGAATCTAGAGAAGACCTTTTACAGCAGTTTGTCTCTAGCAAGAGTATCAGCTCAGTTACAAATTCCCAATGTCCTCATTCCCTTAGTCGGATTTTCATACGATGCTTTGATACAGTCCTTCTTATTTTCTATAGTCCTTGGCAACGGAATTAAAATAGCAATAGTAGGGGCTGGGGATTTAGCTCAGTGGTTAGAGCGCTTACCTAGGAAGCGCAAGGCCCTGGGTTCGGTCCCCAGCTCCGAAAAAAAGTCCAAAAAAAAATAGCAATAGTAACACAATAGTGCACAATAATTTATTTGCATGAGTGCAGCAGAGAGAAGGATTATAGGATAGACAAGAATTTTTACAGATTGGAAAGGGAAAGCATGTAATTTTCAGGACAATGAATGGATCTTGTGAAAGTCATCATAGATGAGATAATCTAGATCAAAAAAAGGAAAATGGGATCCATTTTCACTTTAATCTGAATGTTAATTCTCCACACTGTATCGGTATGATCAGTTTAGTGTAAAAGTCAAGGGACGTGGTCAAGACTGTCCTCACTTTGGGACGTACAAATGTACTTATGGATTGCAGAGGGACACGGTCAGGGACAGGAATGTCAAATGTGAAGACAGAGGAAAGAGGATGACAATGGAGGGAATGTAGAGACGTACAGTTAAATTGGGAGACATTTGAGGCATTGAATGGGAACCTAATGGAACAGAAATAAAAAAATTGGAAAGCAAGATTTCCTTCCTTCTGAGGACCAAGACCAGGAAACCTGAACTACATAAAAATCTGAGGCAAGTTTTCTGAAGTTTGTTCTTTCCTTCAATCATGGGGCTCCTAGTGAAGGAGCTCAGGTCTCAGAGTTGGGAAAAATTACCTTTATTGCTGAGCCAGGTCAACTGCTGAATACCTCATTCATGGACCTGAAGAAACTCTGTATCCGTCCTGCTATAACGTGTATATATCTCTGTGTCATTCAGATAATGGACACTTCACTGTTGGTTTGAAAGCAACAGTTTGTCCCTGAAGAGACACAGATTCCTCTTTCACACATTATTTCACAGGCTGATGGTGGATCTCATAAGTGCATTCCGGGATTTGCTTTACAATAATCATTCAGTGATCTGGAAGAAACACTTTTTAATGTTGAGAGACCTACTAGAACAATATCAACCATCATTTTCCCTTCCTAGTTTAATACTGAGTCATTCTCCACCAAAGGTCTGTGGTCTCTTATGAAGGCAGCATCTCCCCAGACTAGTCTGAACATTGCTCTTGGCTCTGCATTTATGATACATCAACGTGATTTCCTCAACACTTTAATTCCCAGGAGAGTTTTTCAATTCATTTCATCCGATGAGTCTAATCTACATCGTCACCCAGGATGAGATGTGAGAGTTTTGCAAATAAATAAATAAATAAATAAATAAATGAAAATAAATAAATAAATAAACAAATGAAAGAAATAAAAGAAAGGAAAACTGCAAGCTTATCTCACCATTTGACTCAGAAATCTAAAGTGTTAGTCAGTGTAAATACTAGTGGAAAGTCTGAGATGATGAAGTCTCAACTAGAAGCACTTCTCTGTCCCAGATATCAGTGAAAGACACAAACTGCACTATAGGAATCCAAAGCCTGGAGGAGTTTATTCTGAGCTGAGGACACAATTCTTGTCTTTCCCTTCTTACTTAGGACATTTTTATAATTGACAAAAAGAATAAATGCCACGAGCTCCCAGGAAAACGTGTATGACCTTCCAAACACTTGGCTTTTGGAATAAAGAAATGAATGATATAAAATCTCTGACTTCCAGGATCCATAAGAACTGAGAAGTCCAGGTGCTTCTGAGAGGCTCGCAGCTCCTGACTCCCGTATGTGGACGGCTCAGATCAAGTCTATCTCTTCAGTGATCCTACTCAACCCCCACCCGGGACTCACTGAGCTTTCCCAAGGACCACGTATTTCTTCCTTTTTTATACCAAGACAGAAGACCAGCTTCCTTCTCCCCATCTCTGATCTCTTCATCCTCTTTCTTCTCACTCCCCAATGGCTCGTTATTCTGAATTACAGGCCAGTTAGTAAACCCTAGAGGTCCTGAAGGAATATCAGAAAGGGAGATGCAGTCACAACAACACTGTGACCTCACAGAAGGAGCTCGGGCTCTGCAGGTTACAATAGAGTTTTCAAGGAAGGCCTAATGGTGATGTCACTGACACCTGCCATGTCCTCCATGCCGAACAGATTTCCTTACATTGACCAGATACAAGGTGCCCTTTCGTGGTATGTCTCCTGTGACACGGTGGAATCCTTTACAAACTCCATCTCTCTAAAGCTGCAAACTTCTCTTTGCTTCATTAGTGGTTTCATGCTCTGAATGATGAAATTTGGTCAGGGACTTGGCATGGGTAGAAAAGATTTAGGAACATGGAGTGTAGGAGATTCTTCTAGATAATATTATATTCCTAGGTTCATTACTTTGAAATACAGTTCAATTTCTAGGATTTCTCTGTCTCCCAAAGGCCAGTATTTTCCCTACAGACCTTTAGTTGAATGAATATTGTATTTCACCTTTTATTTTTATATTCCTTGATAGGTGATTTTATAAAAGTTCCTGAATGTGTACTCAAAAATTCTGATTTCCTCTTCCATTTTTTGCAATGATTTCTCAACAAAGGTGCACAGCTATAGACTGAGTATAATAGTGTAAATATGGTGTACTGACATCAAATGATAAACTCCGAAATCCTACTTTATCCAAAATTTCCAGATATCAGTAAAGCAAAGGACCACATGGAGCATAGAATCCTGTTCTCTAGTCACTTTTGATACCATCTGCAATATCTACATTCCAGTGTCTCAGGCCCAGACTTAAGGGTTTAGGATGTTTTACCATGATTCTTTCTTAAGGCCAAACGTAAGATAGAGGATGATGGGCAGAAAGAAAATGGCTTCTGGAGCAGTGAAACCTCAACTTCAATAGGTTCATAAGAACAGGAGAGAGTCTATTTGGCATTGCCATTTGTGGATTCTACCTTCTTGACCTAGTTGCGCAGAATCCATGTTAAAATTCCAATTATTTTCATAACTGTAGGAGTCAGCAAAAGTATTTATATACATCAGCGACCAAAACTAAGTAAGATTGATGAAGCTATGAAGAGCATTCTACCAGGAACCGGATATAGATATTTCCTGAGAGACACAGCTAGAGCATGTCAAATACAGAAGAGAATGCTAGTTGCAATCCAGTGAACTGAGAACGGACTCTTGTTGGTAGATTTTGAGAAAGGATTACAAGAGTTGAAGGTTCTTTCAACACCATAAGAACAACATTACAAATGAACCAGCGCTTCCTGCTACTAGACCAATATTGAAAGACTTACATGGACAGACCAATTGCTCTAAATGGATATGTGACAGAGGATGGCCTTGATGGGCACCAATGGAAGGAGAAGCCCTTGATCGAACCTAGGATTGTCTTCTAGTTCAAGGGATTGTCACAGGGCAGAAAGTGTGGTTAAAGTAGTGATAGTGAACAGGTAGGGATCTTATGGGAAGGAAAATGAGAAAGAAAATAATATTTTACATGTAAATTTCGAAACATGCAGTTTAAAAAAGCACTAAAATTTGCTAAAAAATAAATAAAAGAAAGATATGAAAGATAAGAAAACTGGCAACTAATCACACCAATTGACTCGGAAATCTAAAGTGGTAGAGTAATACTAGTCGAAAGACAGAGATGATGAAGTGTAAACTAGAAGCACTTCTCTCTCCCAAATATCAGAGTCAGATACAAACTGCACTATTGGCATCCAAAGCCTGGAGGAGTTTACTCTGAGCAGAGGACACAATACTTGTCTTTCCCTCCTTCCTTAGGACCTTTTTCTTTTGGACAAAAAGAATAAAGGCCATGAGCTCTCAGGAAAACAACTGTGCCCTTCCCAACACTTGGCGTTTGGAGTAAAGAAATGAATGATATAAACTCTCTGACTTCCAGGAACCATAAGATCATGGAAGTCCAGATGCTTCCGAGAGGCTCTCAGCTCCTGCTTCCCGTATGGAGAAGGTTAAGAACAAGGCGATCTCTTAAGTTACTCCACTCAACACATACGAAGTAATCACTTAGAATTCCCAAGGACCACATATTTCTCCCTTATTTTTATACCAAGGCAGAAGGCCGGGTTCCTTCTCCCCATCCTTGTTGGGCATACGGGAGTAGAAGCTTTTCGTCCTCCCGAGGTTTCTCTCCAAGTTCAAGGGGATGCCAATTGGCAGAAAAGGGGGTTCGAGAAGAAGGAGAAGGGAACGTGTATGTATCTTATGAGCAGGAATCTGGTAAAGGAAATAATATTTTAAATTTAAATATAGAAACATCAAGTTTAAAAAAACAATAAAATTTGTTAAAGAGAAAAAAAAATGAAAGATATAAAAGAAAACTGACAACTAATCACATCTATTGCCTTGGAAATCTAAAGTGATAGTCAGAGTAATACTAGTGGAAAGACTGACATGATGAAGCCTCAACCAGAAGCACTTCTCTCTCCCAGATGTCAGTGTCAGACACAGACAGCAGCACACACATCCAAAACCTGGAGGAGTTTACTCTGAGCTGAGGACACAATACTTGTCCATCCCTTACTCCTTAGGACAATTTCTTTTTGACAAAAATAATAAAGGCCATGAGCTCACAGGAAAACAACTGTGCCCTTCCCAATACTTGGCTTTTGAAATAAAGAAATGAATGATATAAACTCTCTGACTTCCAAGAACCATAACAACAGGGAAGTCCAGATGTTTTCGGGAGGCTCCAGCTTCTGTTCCCCGTATATGGAAGGCTCACATCACGGCTGTCTCTTCAGCTTTCCCAATCAATCTGAACCAACGACTCACTGAGCTTTCCCAAGGACCATGTATTTGTTCCTTTTTTTATTCCAAAAAAGAAGGCATCTTCCTTCTCCCCGTCTCTGATCTCTTCATCCTCTTTGTTCTCCCTCCCAAATGGCTGTTTACTCTGAATTAGAGTTCAATTAGTAACCACTAGAGGTCATGAAGGGATGTCTGAGAGGGAGATGCAGTCACGACAACACTGTGACATCACAGACGCTGGGGCTGTCCAGGTTACAAGAGATTTTTCAGGGAAGGCCTAATGATGATGTCATTGAGACGTGCTGCGGATTACCTGCTAAACACCTTTCCTTTCATTGATCAGATTCGAGGGCGCCCTTTCCAGGAGTGTCTCCTGTGACACAGTGGAATCCTTTACACGCTCCATCTCTCTAAACCTAGAGACTTCTCTTTGCTTTATTAGCGGTCACATGCTCTGGATGGAGAGAGTTAGTCAGGGGCTCGGCATGATGGGTAGAAAAGATTTAGGAACATCTAGTGTAGGAGATTCCTCTAGATAATATTTTTATTCCCAGGTTCATTCCTATGACATAGAGTTCAATTTTCTTGGTTATCTATGTATCACAAAGGCCAGTATTTTCTCTACAGACCTTTAATTAAATGAATATTGCATTTCACGTTCTTATTGTACTTTCCTTGACAGGGGACTTCACAAATATTCCTCAATGTGTGCTCAAAAATTATGTTTTCCAATTCCATTTTCTGCAATGATTTTGGCAACAAAGTGTGCCCAGCTATAGAGTGAGCGTAATGGTGTGAATACTGTGTACTCACTGCAAATGATGAACTCCTAAATGCTTATTTTATCTGAAAATTACCAGACATCAGTAAAGGCAACGTGGACTATAGAATTTATTTCTCTAGTTCAATTTGATATCAATTCTGCACTAACTATCTTCCTGTGTTCCCATGTCCAGACTTGAAAGTTTTGGGTGTTTTACCATTATTTTCTCTCCCTCAGTCTCCTGAATGTGAGTTTTCTAAGAGCAAGACATGGTGCCTGGCTTGATAGAAATTCCTTCCTTTCCTCTCATCTCAACATCTTAGAATTCAACAAAACTACCTGTATTTCTGTACACATAGTATCTACACAGTTCATTCCTCTTTGCTCACTTTTGCATATGGCACCTGCTGTGTGCTTGTATGGTCACTTACATGGAAAACTGTTCAGTTCCAGCACAGCCTTGTCTGTTTTCAGATATCGCCCTTCTCTTCTGTCTATAGTTACACTCTGTTTTTCACAATGTGACTGCTAAAGTAGCTGTTAGCTCTGTGGTGGTGACTCCTTCTCATCCTGTTCATATTGTAGCCTTATATGGAGACTGAGTATGGACTGCAAAGTTCTTATCATTATGTTCACCATCCTCACCAATCTCTGAGCTCTCATGTAATGAGAAGTTCCAGTGTTTAGCTTACTTTGGATCCTTGTGGATTCTGTCTGTACCTTCCTTCTTTATCTTCTGAAGTTCAGTCTCATGTCCCTCAAATATTGGAATGAGGCAAACTCATTTTTCTCCCAGTCTAATAACTTTCCCCTTCAAAGGAGATGACCTTTCCTGTTTTGTTGGGTGTATATGTCTTTGCTGAAGTTTGCAAAAAATATACCACTTTTTCCTGAAAAGGGTAGAATAGGAGATTATTCTATTTCGGGGAGACCCGACTATTAGGCTGTCTCTCTATTCACTTCATATAATGAAATGTCAGAGGTATATGAGTAGATCAGCACATGGTTGATCCACAAATCAAATGTGGTTTTCAGTGTTTCCAAATTATAAATAAATAAACACGTTACCTATGTTCATAAATGCCATAAAAGACACAAACCCACATGCACACACAGACACAGACACAGACACACAGACACACACACACACACACACACACACACACACATTGGTTTGCCACATACACATGTGTGCCTATATATTCATGCAGAGACAGAGACACAAAGAAACCCAATAGAGAAAGAGCACATAGAGATTGTACATGAATTAAAATGTTAGTATAAACAACAGTGAAGGATAAGAGTATTTGTTTACATCCTGCTTCACCATTTGGTCACTTATAAACACGACTAAGAAAAAAAATGTATTCCCCATAAATTTTCTTCCGTGTGAATAAGTTAATTTCCCAATTCACTTAAGTTGATTGTGTGTTGAATGCTTGTCAGCTACGTGGGTCATGAGCATGTGTGCATGTCTACACACAAACATTTCAGATTTACCTTTGTGTACACTCTATTTTTGGGAATTTCTCACCATAATACATAATATTTGTATCTATTCATTAATTGATCACTATATTAATTTTCTATTGGGGATAATGAAAAACACAGCTTCCCAAACAACAACAACAAAAAAAGAAAAGCAATACAAAGTTTTCACATGGGGTCAGGGGACATTGTCAGGTATATCAGCATATTAGATCTATTAGATTAGATCTGACCCATTCATGCAAAAGTTATGAAAATCTAGGTGTAGAGAACATAGAGTAGACTTAAAGCTCTGACAATTATGAAGCAGGAGGTCTGTTGTACATGCTTGACAATTCAGTAGACTCTGCTCTTGTAGAAAAAATGCTGGAATGAAGAGGATTCTCTTGTGATGCTTTTCGCACTTATTTTGATTACTGTAAGTATTTCTCCATATTAAATTAAAACAAACAAAAAAATAAACAACCTTCCCACAGCCAACACAGAAAATGACTATATTTTTAATTTGAAATATTTTTTAAGCAACTTCCTTTTCTTTTCTTTTTTTTTCTTTTTTCTTTTTTTTTGTTTTTTTTTTTTTCAGAGCTGGGGACTGAACCCAGGGCCTTGTGCTTCCTCGGCAAGCGCTCTACCACTGAGCTAAATCCCCAACCCCAGCAAATTCCTTTTCATTAGTAGGTTCAGTATTTGTATAGGTAGCTCTCTAGTTAGAGAGTGAGGCCTTGCCACTCCCAGTTAAATTTCCAGAATATCAACTCAAGAACCAGAATTTCATATTTACATTTGGATTTGTGCAATAAAAATGATTCACGAGAAATCCTGAGGTTTCATAACAGAAACCTTACTAAAGCTAAAAGCACACATTGCACATGACATGATAACAGTATGAGATTTCAACACCCCACCCTCATCACTGGAGAGATCGTGGAAACAGAAATTAAACAGAGATGTAGAGAAAGCAATAGAAGTCATGAACCAAATGGATTTAGCAGATATTTATAGAACATTCCATCCTAAAAATTAAGGATATACATTCTTCTCATAATCTCCGGAACTTTCTTAAAAATTGACCACATAATCGATCCCTCAACAGACCTTAACAGATACAGGAAGATAGAAATAATCCCATGCATTTCCTCAGATCAACACACACTAAGACTGGTCTTCAACAATAACAATAATGACAGAAAGCCTTCATATACATGGAAGTTGAAAAATGCTTTACTCCATGACAACTTGGTGAAGGAAGAAATAAATAAATTAAAGACTTCTTAGAACTTAATGAAAATGAAGATACAACATTCCCAAACACATGTGACACAAGGAAACAGAGCTAAGAGGAAAACTTATAGCTCTGAGTGTTTGCAAAAAGAAACAGGAGAGAGCATATGTCAGGAGCTTGATAGTACATGTAAAAGCTCTGGAACAAAAAGAAATAAGTAAACACAAAGGGGGTAGAATGCAGGAAATTATCAAACTCAGAGCAGAAATCAATGAAGGAGAAATGAAAAGGACGATACAAAGAATCAAAAAAACCAGGAGCTGTTTTTGAGAAAAACAATAAGATAGATAAACCCTTAGCGAAACTAACCAGAGGTCAGAGAGACTGTATCCAAATTAACAGAATCAGAAATGAAAAGGGAGACATAACAACAGAATCTGAAGAAATTAAAAAAAATCATCAGCTTGTACTATAAAAGCCTATATTCAACAAAACTGAAAAATCTGGAGGAAATGGACAATTTTGTAGACAGATACCAGGAAGCAAAGTTAAATCAGGAACAAATAAACTATCTAAACAACCCCATAACTCCTAAGGAAATAAGCAGATATTAAAAGTCTCCCAACCAAACAGAGTCCAGGTCGAGATGGGTTCAGTGCAGAATTCTATCAGACCTTCTTAGAAAGCCTCATACTAATATTGTCCAGACTATTCCAAAAAATTGAAACAGTCGGAGCACTTGTGCATTCTTTATATGAATTCACAATTACTCTTTTACCTAACCCACACAAAGACTCAGCACAGAAAGAGGACTTCAGACCAAATTCCCTTATGAATATTGATGAAAAATACTCAATAAAATTCTTGCAATCCGAAATATAAGAACACATCAAAAAGTTATCCATCATGATCAAGTAGTCTTGAACCCAGGGATGGAAGGATGGTTTTATATAGGAAAATTCATAAATGTAATCCATCTTGTAAACAAACTCAAAGATAAGGAGCACAAGGTCATTTCATTAGATGGTGAGAAAGCATTTGACAAAATTCAACAACCCTTGGGGATAAGAGTCCTGGAAAAGTCATGAACTGAAAGCTCATATCAAAACATAGTGTAAGAAATATACAGAAAACATGTAGCTAACATCAAACTAAATGGAAAGAAACTTGAAGCAATCCCACTAAAATCAGGGACTAGACAAGGCTGCCCAACTCTCCCCTACTTATTCAAAACAGGATTCCATGTCATAGCCAGAGAAACCAGACAACAAAAGGAGGTCAAGGGGATACAGATTGGAAGGTAAGATATCAAAATATCACCATTTGCAGATGATATGATAGTATATACTTAAGTGACCCCAAAAGGTCCACCAGAGAACTTCTTAAACGGATAATTAACTTCAGAAAATGTCAGGGTATAAAATTAACTCATACATACCAGGAGCTTTCCTCTCCTCAATGAATAAACAGGCTGAGAAAGAAAATAATGAAATCACACACTTCACAATAGTCCCAAATAATATAAAATATCTTGGTGTGAGATTAACCAAGCAGGTGAATGATCTGTATGACAAGAAGTTCAAGTATCTGAAGAGGGAAATTGAGGAAGATCTCAGAAGATAGAAAGAGCTTCCATGCTCATGGATTGACAGGATTAATATAGTCAAGATGACCATTTGCCAAAAGCAATGTACACATTCAATGCAATCTCCATCAAAACTCCTACTCACTTCTTTAATAGAGATAGAAACAGCAATTTGCAAATTCATTTGGAATAAGAAAAAGCCAGGATAGCTAAAACTATCCTCAACAATAAAAGAACATCACAAGAAAAGAACTGGGGGAATCATCACCCCTGAACTCAAGCAGTATTACAGAGCAATAGTGATAATTACTGAACCGTATTGGTACAGAAACAGATGGACAGACCAGTGGAATAGAATTCAAGACCCAGAAATGAACCCACACACCTATCATTTGATATATGGCAAAGGAGATAAGACCATCCAAAGGAAAAAACGTAGGATTTTCCAAAAATAGTGCTGGTTCAACTGGAAGTCAGCATGTAGAAGAATGGAAATTATCCCATTTTTATGACCATGTACTAAGGTAAAGTCCAAGTGAATCAACAACCTCCACATCAAACCAGATACATTCAAAGTAATAGAGGAAAAGTTTGGAATGAGTCTTGAACTCATGGGCGCTGGAGAACGTTTTCTGAAAAAAACACCAGTGACTTAAACTTTAAGATCAAGAATTGAGAAATAGAACCTCATAAAACAGCAAAGCTTTTGTACGGCAAAAGATACCGTCATTAGGATAAAACTATAACCAACAGATTGGGATAAGATTTTTACCAATCCTATATTTGATAATGGGTAATATCCAAAATATAATAAGAACTTAAGAAGTT